>NC_092150.1:36866384-37145116 GCF_045791955.1 Oncorhynchus clarkii lewisi
GATTAAATATTGTAACTATTTTAGCAATCTACACAAAATACCCCATATTTCCAAAGTGAATACAGGTTTTAGAATTTTTTGCAAATGTATTTAAAATCAAAAACAGAAATACCTTAAGGTAATAAGACCCTTTGCTATGAGACTCAAAATTGATCTCAGGTGCATCCTGTTTTCATTGATCACACATGAGATGTTTCTGCAACTTGATTGGAGCCCAGCTGTGGTAAAATTAATGTATTGGACATGATTTGGAAAGGCACACACCTGTCTATATAAAAGGTCCCACAGTTGACAGTGGATGTCAGAGCAAAAACCAAGCCATGAGGTCGAAGGAATTGTCCGTAGAGCTCCGAGACAGGATTGTGTCGAGGCACAGATCTGGGGAAGGGTACCAAAACATTTCTGGATCATTGAAGGTACCAAATAACACAGAAGAAGTTTGGAACTGTCAAGATTCTTCCTAGAGCTGGCCGCCCAGCCAAGCTGAGCAATCGGGGGAGAAGAGCCTTGATCAGAGAGATGACCAGGAACCCGATGGTCACATTGACAGAGCTTTAGTGTTCCTCTGTGGAGTTGGGAGAACCTTTCAGATGGACAACCATCTCTACTGCACTCCACCAATCAGGCCTTCATGGTAGAGTGTCCAGACGGAAGCCACTCCTCAGTGAATGGCACATGACAGCCAAAAGGCACCCAATGACTCTCAGACCATGATAAACAAGATTCTCTGGTCTGATGAAACCAAGATTGAACTCTTTGGCCTGAATGCCTAGCATCACGTTTGGAGAAAACCTGACACCATCCCTACGGTGAAACATGGTGGTGGCAGCTTCATGCTGTGGGGATGTTTTTCTGCGACAAGGATTGGTAGACTAGTCAGGATTGAGGCAAAGATGAACGGAGCAAAGTACAGAGAGATTCTTGAATAAAATCTGCTCAAGAGTGCTCAGAACCTCAGACTGGGGCGAAGGTTCACCTTCCAACAAGTCGATGACCCTCAGCACGCTACCAAGACTATGTACGAGTCTCTGAATGTCCTTGAGTGGCCCAGCCAGAGCCTGGACTTGAACCCAGTCAAACATCCGTGGAGAGACCTGAAAATAGCTGTGCGGCAATGCTCCCCATCCAACCTGACAGAGCTTGAGAGAATATGCAAAAAAATAAATAATCCCTCATCAATCTATACACAATAGCCCATAATGACAAAGCAAAAACAGGAAAACAAATGTGCAAATGTAGTAAAAATACAAAAAATGAAATATCACATTTACATAAGTATTCAGACCCTGTACTCAGTACTTTGTTGAAGGCACTTTGGCAGCAATTACAGCCTCGAGTCTTCTTGGGTATGACGCTTGGCACACCTGTATTTGGGGAGTTTCTCCCATTCCTCTCTGCATATCAAATCAAATCAAATCATATGTATTTATAAAGGAATGACCCTGCTGGTCATCTATGAACATTTGAACATCTTGGCCATGTTCTGTTATAATCTCCACCCGGCACAGCCAGAAGAGGACTGGCCACCCCTCATAGCCTGGTTCCTCTCTAGGTTTCTTCCTAGGTTCTGGCCCTTCTAGGGAGTTTTTTCCTAGCCACCATGCTTCTACACCTGCATTGCTTGCTGTTTGGGGTTTTAGACTGGGTTTCTGTACAGCACTTTGAGATATCAGCTGATGTAAGAAGGGCTTTATAAATACATTTGATTTTCTTTGATATGCAGAGAGGAATGGGAGAAGCTCCCCAAATACAGGTGTGCCAAGCTTGTAGCGTCATACCCAAGAAGACTTGAGTGTAACGCTCGTCGGAAGAAGTGGACCAAGGTGCAGCATGGTACGTGTTCATGATTCTTTATTTAATCCGAACACCAAACAAAACAACAAAAGAACAATGAATGTCATGTTATGTAAGCTACGCAGAGCTAACAAAAAACAACATCCCACAACCTAAGGTGGCAAAACAGGCTGCCTAAGTATGATTCCCAATCAGAGACAACGATAGACAGCTGTCTCTGATTGAGAACCATACCCGGCCAAAACACAGAAAAACAAAACCTAGAAATAAAGAACATAGAATGCCCACCCAAATCACACCCTGACCAAACCAAATAGAGACATAAAAAGGCTCTCTAAGGTCAGGGCATGACATGAGGCTGTAATTGCTGCCAAAGTACTGAGTAAAGGGTCTGAATACTTATGTAAATGTGATATTTCAGTTTTTTTTAATTTTTTTTATAAATAAATAAATACATTTCTTAAAACCTGTTTTTGTTTTGTCATTATGGGTTATTGTGTAAGATTGATCGCAAAAAATTGTTTTATTCAATTGGAGAATAAGGCTGTAATGTAACAAAGTCAAGGGGTCTGAATACTTTCCAAATGCACTGTATACAAGCTCCCAGCACATCAGATTCTGCTGCCTATAGACATAGATTAGGAATCACTGGCCACTTTAAGGAAATGAAACACTAGCCACTTTGATCATGTCTCCGTATCTTTCATTACTCATCTCATATATATAAACTGTACTCTATACTATTCTACGGTATCTTAGTCACTTTAATTGTATGTTAATATTGCCTCACCCATCTCATATGTATATTCTGTATTCTATACTATGCAGCTCTGATATATATGTATATATATTCTTAATCCATTCCTTACTTAGATTTACGTGTATTTTGGGTATATGTGAAACTGTTAGATATTACTTGTTAGATATTACTGCACTGTCGGAGGTAGAAGTACAAGCATTTCGCAACACCCGCAATAACATCTGCTAAACACATGTATGTGACCAATAAAATGTTATTTTATTTGATTCAATTCAGAACCTTTCAGGCTCTGCATTCTGCTGAATACTGTCCCCTTCTGGCTAGAGCAAGGAGGCACAGGTAGGCTGGACTCTTCACTTTGGTCAATCAGGCCCAGAATAAATCAAACCTTTTTGCACAATTTCTGCTCAAACACATGTATTGTGAAAACAGATGTGCCTGTGTATCTGTTCAGACTCTGACTGAACAGGTGAACAATTCTGATGCACTGGTCCCAGAAGGAATTATTTGATTTGTGACAGAGTCATGATGTGTGTCACCTCTGCTCTGCTCTGCTTGGCCTGACAGATACAACAAAGCAGGTTGAATGTCTGTGACGGCGACTGACAGGATGTGTGACTGCATGGTGACCGGGGTTGGTAGGGGCTATTAGTCAGCCACACCAGCTGTAGTGGTGGTCGAGGTGTGTGTTCGTTGGACCATGGTGGTTTGAGGGGGTTTGAGAGTTCAGGATTATGCCTAAATACGATGATGGCTGGGAATTACCCGGCATCTTCTCAGGACTCTCAGAGAACATCAACGCAACCTTCCCATGACAATATTTACAGAGAGAGAGCAAGAAAGCCGGGAGGGTGTGTATGTGTGAGAGAAAGAGAGCGAGCGAGAAAGTAAGAGAGAGAGGTGGGTGTGTGTGAGAGAGGGAGAGTAGTTCATTTAATTAGGCTTCACAGTAGGCATACTGCTGTACCTGTATTGGCTGTGTCAAGGTCTACCTTGGAAAAGGAGGGGCTGTCTGTGGATAATGCCCGTGTGAAATTGGAGCCTGAAGACGACCTCTCGGCTGGCTGGCTGAGAATTTTTATAATGCACTCTACCGACAGTAGAGACAGACATTTACCTCACCTAGCTGTCTATACAGGTTCATAGAATCATCCCAGTCCACTAATGTTTGTACAACATTACATGTCCCATGTGGGTTTCAGGATTTCAGAGTTCAAAAGTTTCGGGAGAATGCGAATTGTATTGTTACATTTGGGGAGGATTAATTGCACATTTCTTTCAACATTTTTATGGGCCTAATAGTAAAATATGTATTTTAATGGTACAAATGCATTTCCTTTTAATGTGTCATGAACACAACCAGTCATTAAGTTTTCATTTAAATGCCAAACAAATCACTTCAAATAGTAGGCTACCTGCACACTCATCCAAAGAGTGCACTATGCACCCGCCATTTGGGCTGGACACAGTCAATGCAATGTTGCAAGTTCACTAGCGAAAGCTCAAGACAGAGAGAGCGAGGCAGACAGGCGAAGTAGAGAGATGAATGATTGGAAAAACCTTACCATTGTTGTCACGACTTACGCCAAAGTCGGTTTCTCTCCTTGTTCGGGCGGCGTTCGGCTGTCGACGTCACCGGTCTTCTAGCCACCGCCCATCCACCTTTCATTTACCATTTGTTTTGTCTTGTTTTCCCACACACCTGGTTTACATTTCCCTACATTTCCCCCATTACTTGTCATGTATTTAACCCTCTGTTACCCCCATGTCTGTGTGTGTAATTGTCCGTTGTCGGGTTGGCACACTTTCGGCTGGTTTGCGCCGGGTTCTGTTTTATACCCGTGCTTTGTGGCAGCCGGTGCTTTGTACTTTGTTTGTGGTACTTTGTGCTGCCTCACTTGTTCTTTGGGCATTTGTTTTTGTGACGCAATTGCGTTCTGTTAAAATGATTGCCTCAGTAAAGTGCTTTGTCCACTCATCTCTGCTCTCCTGTGCCTGACTTCTATGCACCAGCTACACCCACCGTTGACAATTGTGTCCCCCTTCAGCAGTTGAGCTGATTGCAGTACAAAGTAAACCCTGTCTGTCTTTACTGGTTGCACGTGACTGTGACAGATACAAACAGACAAAGTAAACACACATATCATTTTATTACCATTGCTGGTTTTCCATCATTATACTAGTGTACAAAACATTAGGAACACTTGCTCTTTCCATGACATACACTGACCTTGTGAATCCAGGTGAAAGTTGATGATCCCTAATTGATGTCACCTGTTAAATCCACTTCAATCAGTGTAGATGAAGGGGAGGAGACAGGTTAAAGAAGGACTTTTAAGCCTTGAGACAATTGAGACATGGATTGCGTATGTGTGCCATTCAGAGGGTGAATGGGCAAAACTAAATATTTAAGTGCCTTTGAACTGGATATGGTGGTAGGTGCCAGGGGCACCGGTTTGAGTGTGTCAAGAACTGCAGCACTGCTGGGTTTTTCACACTCAACAGTTTTGCGTGAATGGTCCACCACCCAGAAGACATCCAGCCAACTTGACACAACTGTGGGAAGCATTGGAGTCAACATGGGCCAGCATCTCTATGGAATGCTTTCAACACCTTGTAGAGTCCATGTCCCGACAAATTGAGCCTGTTCTTAGGGCAAAGGGGGTGCAACTTAATATTAGGAAGGTTGTTCCTAATGCTTTGTACACTCAGTGTATATAATATAAATGTATAATAGCTGAAGTATTATATCTCACTATACTGCTGAGGTGCAGACAGCCTGCAGGCTCTGGTACACTCGGGAATAGACGACATCCTGCACACAACACAAAAATGAAATATGCAGCGCAAATTCAGCAGTGCATCATAAATTGTATATCTGAGAACAATGTGTATCATTTTGATGTGAGATGTGTAGTGGGGTGTTTCTGTCAGTATTTCTAACTTCCCTCAGGCTTGATGTTGAGCATGCCTTGAAGAACAACACAGAGGAGGAAGAGAGGGATTCCTCTTCATCGCTCCCTTTAGCGGACTGCTGAACATCCACATATACCTGATGTGGGGAGAGAGAGGGGGAGAGGAGAAAGAGAGAGAAAGAGGGAGGATAGAGAGGGAGGGGATAAAGAGAGAGTGGGACAGAGAGCGAGAGAGAGGGAGGGAGCGAGAGAGAGAAAGAGACAGAGAGATAGAGTTGAGACAGAGAAGGGGATAGAGAGAGAAAGCAAGAGAAAGAAAGTCACATCTGCTCCTGCCACACCCTCTAATGCTCATCATGTGTCTCCTTGACCTGCCACCACTCCCCCAGTGCTCTCTCCCTCTGTGTGTGTGTGTGTGTGTGTGTGTGTGTGTGTGTGTGTGTGTGTGTGTGTGTGTGTGTGTGTGTGTGTGTGTGTGTGTGTGTGTGTGTGTGTGTGTGTGTGAGAGACAGGTGTGCTGGAGTCAGAGCAGATCCCCACCAGCTGCAACCTGTTCCATAATCAAGACCTCTACAAATACTCAGTCCTGCAACTTCCACACTGCCTGATCATAATCTCTGCTCTGTCAGTCCATTTTTCTAGCTGTTTGTTCCTGTTGTCCTGTTTTCCCTTGCCTGACGCTGTTTTCCTCTCCGCTACAGATCTACCCGCTCTGATTCTGGTCGTTGTCTCCAGTCCGACTTCTCGTCAGTCCAGCTACTCTGTCCTGGATTCCCCACTCTACGCTCCCTTGGATTCCCCTCCCAACCTTCTTACCCTGTCCCAACACCTCTCGCTCCAGCCTCAGCCTCCGCATTTGGTTTCCGGCAACCCGCCCGAGCTTTCCCTGGCCTGCACTCAATCTTCCCCCCGTGTTTCAATAAATACCTTGGTTACCTCATCCCACTCTCCTAGTCTGAGTCTTCTTTTGGGTTCACCTGTTCCGCTCCGTGTGACAAGAAGTATGTCAAGTGATTGACCTCCCAAGTCTGACCCCTGACCGTGTAATCTCAGGTAAAACTTCAGAACAAGGAAGCTCTCAACCAGAAAACATCTGAATCGCACTGTTGACCTGAGAGTTGACCTTTGAAATATATTGACCTGTTGTGCAGAGGAGCTTTTGCAGATCGAAGTCAACCAACCAGATTCCTGCTGTTTCTGTGAGGGAGTCATTAACGAAGACACTTTGTCGTTGGAAAAACATTCTCATGGCAAAAGCGTCTAGAGCCAGGTCTGCAATGAGGGAGACACACACATATTCAGTCTAGACACAGGTCTGCACTGAGCTAGGCACACATATTTAGTCTAGACCCAGGCCTTCACTGAGAGAGACACACACACACATTTCAACACCCCAGCTATGGCCCAATCACAGGCCAGCCCACAGCCCGGCCTCTCTTTTATCAACACTCAAAGCGAATGGTTTTATTGTCTTCTCATGAATTCAACCTTCTTGGGTTTGTGCTCCAAACCCCTGATTCTGTCACACATCTGTGAAGCAGAGGTGCAGTTCTCTTTACATCCTGAAGGTCTGATATCTGATTGGAGGTTAACTTTACAGTACGGGTCAACAACTCAGACTTTGAATCCAAACAAGTCAGATAGGTGGTGCGTCGAGAAAGCTATCTGCTTTAGTTTCAGAGAGGATTGATCTCTGTTGAGGGAGAAGCAGTATTTTTTTTTACATATTGTGTATATGTATTTCTTCTGAAGACATTTCCGTTTATTGGCAATATTAATTTTTGCAATTTTTTTCCAAATACTTACTTTTACATTCGCTAGCTGGACAGGCAAACGGCGTTGAGTACTAAACTGTAAACCATTCAAAACTTGTGTACTATCACGGTACCATCTCTGATGATCACGTCAGCCAATCAAGTTCTCCGGATCTAAGGTACTAAACACAGCTGGTGACAGCTCAAGAGAGATCTCTATCTCTCTAGCTTGCTAGTTAGCTTGCTAGTTACAACAAGTAGATATGTTGCTAGCTAGCAGGAGCAGATCGCTTTAATCACTACCTAACATGTCATTCCGGGACAAGCAGTGTTTTAGGTATCAGTTTATTACAAGTAATAATTTAACTCTTTAAAACCCATAGCAGCCATCGACAGCCTTCCTTTAAATTACAATAGCGACCGCGAACAGCCTTGTTTTTCTACAAGATTATCTGTGTCAATATTGCAACATTTACTTGCTAACAACCTGTTGTAGTATTCACATGGCTGTTGTCATCAACCAGAAACCGGAAACAGGGTATGTTGTCATTTGACTTTTCCCCCCAAAATTGACTTCATTACTCAAAATGACAGCGCCGAAGTAGACACAACTTTTCACTGTGAAAGAGGCTTTATCTATGTTAGTTGGTGATACGGATCCGCACACATCCTTGCACTTTGAAAAGCGATGATGTCGAGGTGAGTGAAATACGTAAACAGCAGATAAGGCAGTTAACCCACTGTTCCCCGGTAGGCCGTCATTGCAAATAAGAATTTGTTCTTAACTGAATTGCCTAGTTAAATAAAGGTTCAATAAAAAATTAAATAAACATATATGTTTAGTGTTGTCAATGTTTGATGCTGTGAAACTTGGGGTGTAGTTTATAGATTAACAAGTTCTGTCATGTCATGATGACTTGGTTGGTACAGTCGAGCACATCAGCTGTAGAGCTCAAATGATTGCTCCCTTTACCATGGAAATTGTTGCAGTGTTTATTTGTATATAGTCTGTTTCTACCGATCCAATTCATTTGGAAACCGTCACAGCTTCGTAACTAATCAGCTGACATTGGCAAACTCTGTAGACAGTCTGTCAGGCAAGAAAACAATTGATTGCAGGAGACAGAGAGAGAGAGAGAGAGAGAGAGACAGTGTGTGTGTGGAATGGGAGCTGTGCAACTGTATCACACAATCTATTATGGAAACCTCTTATTAGGAAGAGAGTATGTGTATGGTTGAGAAAAAGAAAGAGCGGAAGGAAGGAAGAGAAAGACTGTGTGAGAAGGAGAGAGGGAGATGTTCCTGACTACAATTGTATCCTATTTGTTGCTCCTCTCCCTAAGTTACTATTTTCCTCTAGGTCAGTGAAAGTGAAGGAAGTGATGTGGAGAGTCAGGGCTCAGCAGCAAAAGGCACGGAGGAAGAGGAGTTAGAGATGATTGGAGGGATAGAGATGTGGAGCAAGGAGGAAGAGGAGTGTGTCTGCTCTAAGTCCCAACATTCACCCTTGGACCACACTGCCTGGGCCTAAAGTGACAGTGTCAGGGGTGTGGTATCCCAGGAGGTCTACCCCGGGGGATGGTAATAGATGGGAGGTACGTGAGGCGACGTTGGCTCCCTCTGCTGGGAATACGGGAGCTGGGCACCCCGACACAGACAGCTCTAAGAGGAGGTAATTAGAGGAAAGTGTCAAACAGCCGTGGAGGCCAAATAAAAGGAGCACGGTGGCACACTGTGGAAGAGACCGACACCAAGCCATAGAAGAGAAGAAGGACTGAGCTAAACCTTTGTGATTGTCTTTGTTATGTTTATTTTCTGTCCTAGTAAAGTTGTTTTTGCAGACTAAAGCCTCCCTGTCTCTGAGTCAATCTCTGCACGCTCAACCCAACACCCCACGGTTTGCCACAGGTTTTTTTTTTATGTGGTAAGAACTTAGATCTGTTCCAGAGCTTGTAATGGATCACAACAAGAAAACGGGTGCAGTTGACCATCTTGACCAATGAAGGGGCTATTATAATGTTGTACACACAGGCAGAAAATACGGGAGGTATGTGTTTTGGAAGATGCTCAACATTCCTGTCAATAGTTGTAGTAGGATGATTGCAGGGCACCCTGCCTCCGACGGTTGAGATGTTCATTTTCTAGCTCACAAACTACATTCCTGTGATTTATTTTATTAATTGTCTCTCACCTTTGTATTCCATGATCTTTTCAGCTCCCCTGTGTCCTGCTCCCAGCGATCAACCAAGTGCTACTCATTAAGCATGAGCTGATTCAATCACCTATGAGGAGAACCATCCTACTGCATTGTGAACTAGCCCTGCCGCCTCTATTTGGACAGTGGGACCACTAGGCATTTACATGTTGTCTCTTCTTTGTGGATTTTGTCTTACAGAGCTAAGTGCATTTTAGAGTTGAAAAACACCCATTTCTGATACACGTGCTTGTTTAACATCTTCATTCATTATTGTCTCCCATGATCTATTCACCAAGTCCTGCAGTTTGAACTAGCCCTGCTGTTACTATTAGACAATCAGACCATAAACTCTATGCATTTTGCTCATAGAGAAGGGGGAATACTGAAGCACGTGTTGATGACAGTTCTAAAGTCTGCATCAGATGCCCAGGCTTTTGGCATAGATGGTAAAGCTAGTATAGAACAAGAAGGCCCGCACACTGTTAAAGCTCCCAATTCACCACTTTATTGACGACGTTCGTCAGATCAAACACACTGAGTGTTCGTTCACATCCCAAAATAAAGACATTTCACCTCACATGACCATTGTGGACATGACGCATGGTGGCTGCAACAAACGTTTGTACGTCTCTAATAATTAAATAACAAGGAGATGGGTGCATGTAATGGTTCCAAAACATAGCATATATTTACATAATGGCCAAGTGGGTAACCTGGAAGGCAAGACAAATCAAAGTCAAGTAAGATATTCAGGTAAGAAATGGACTGATATTAAACTCTTGATTTTGACCTCTAGGAGACACGGCACACAAACGGGGAATACAATACAATTATCTTCTCTATAATATATTATCAGTATCTCTGCCCCTCCTGTGAGTCTTAACATGTTCCGTGCCAATGTAGCTCTAAGAGCTAATGTTGTGACGAGTCTCCATGAAATACGCAGCCACAGGGTTTCTCTGGTCAAGGGCCCTGATATTACTCCTGTGTTCTGCTATCCTTGTTTTCAGAGCTCATTTTGGTTTTTCCTACATAGCATAGACCACAAATACATTTGATCAGGTACAGTATATACATTTTTTTGTGGAACATGTAATGATGCCCTTAATCTTAATGGCCTTGCCCGTAATAAGGTGATTGAACATTGTGCATTTGTTCGTGAAGTTACACTGGGTGCATCCGCCACATCTATAGTTTCTGTACGGCACATTGTCTAGAAAAGTACTGCGTGGCACTGGTTGAAGATCAAACCTCACCACTAGACTGATGTTGGGGGCACATCTGAAGACTACCCGCGGGGGTTCTTTAATCGTCTTTTCCAGTTGTGGATCAGTGCTCAGGATGTACCGGTGTTTTTTTTATGATGTGGTCGAACTGTTTACCAAGTGGGGAGTACTGAAGGAAGCTTTGGGGTTTTGGACAACATGTCTCCAGACCTACTCACTGCCACAGTCATATTCTGGACCTATTCCAGTGGAATAAATGTTGTGGATCTTCATGTTTTTCCTCATGATCCTGGACTATCGGACCACCATTTTATTACGTTTGCAATCGCAACAAATAATCTACTGAGACCCCGAACCAAGGATCATCAAAAGCCGTGCTATAAATTCTCAGATGACCCAAAGATTCCTAGATGCCCTTCCAGAATCCCTCCACCTACCCTACAAAATCAGTTAACCACCTAAATGCAGTCGCACCCCTAAAAACAAAAAACATTTTTCATAAGAAACTAGCTCCCTGGTATACAGAAAATACCTGAGCTCTGAAGCGAGCTTCCAGAAAATTGGAACAGAAATGGCGCTACACCAAACTGGAAGTCACAGTACCGTGCAGTATCGAAGAGCCCTCACTGCTGCTCGATCATCCTATTTTTCCAACTTATTAATTGAGAAAAATAAGAACAATTGTAAATGTATTTTTGATACTGTCACAAAGCTAACTAAAAAGCAGCATTCCCCATGAGAGGATGGCTTTCACTTCAGCAGTGATAAATTCATGAACTTCTTTGATGAAAAGATCATGATCATTAGGGGTGGCAGTATTTATTGATACATAATAATAATCATGGCCTCTAAACCTTCAAGCTGCATACTGGACCCTATTCCAACTAAACTACTGAAAGAGCTGCTTCCTGTGCTTGGCCCTCCTATGTTGAACATAATAAACGGTTCTCTATCCACCGGATATGTACCAAACTCACTAAAAGTGGCAGTAATAAAGCCTCTCTTGAAAAAGCCAAACCTTGACCCAGAAAATATTTAAAAAACTATATCGAATCTCCCATTCCTCTCAAAACATTTTGAAAAAGCTGTTGCGCAGCAACTCACTGCCTTCCTGAAGACAAACAATGTATACGAAATGCATCAGTCTGGTTTTAGACCCCATCATATCACTGAGACTGTACTTGTGAAGGTGGTAAATGACCTTAAATGGCGTCAGACCGAGGCTTTGCGTCGATCCTTGTGCTCCTAGACCTTAGTGCTGCTTTTGGAGAGATTGAAAACCCAAATTGGTCTACACTGACAAGTTCTGGCCTGGTTTAGATCTTATCTGTCGGAAAGATATCAGTTTGTCTCTGTAGATGGTTTGTCCTCTGACAAATCAACTGTCAATGTTGGTGTTCCTCATGGCTCTGTTTTAGGACCACTATTGTTTTCACTATATATTTTACCTCTTGGTGATGTAATTCGGAAACATAATGTTAACTTTCACTGCTATGCGGACGACACACAGCTGTACATTTCAATGAAACACGGTGAAGCCCCAAAATTGACCTCCCTGGAAGCCTGTGTTTCAGACATAAGGAAGTGGATGGTGGCAAATGTTCTATTTTTAAATTCAAACAAAATAGAGATGGTAGTTCTAGGTCCCAAGAAACAAAGAGATGTTCTGTTGAATGTGACAATTCATCTTGATGTTTGCTCAGTCGTCTCAAATAAAACTGTGAAGGACCTCTGCATTACCCTGGACCCTGATCTCTCTTTTGACTAACATATCAAGATTGTTTCAAGGACAGCTTTTTGCCATCTACACAACATTGAAAAAATCAGAAACATTCTGGCCAAAAATGTATCCATGCTTTTGTCACTTCTAGGTTAGACTACTGCATTGCTCTACTTTCCTGGCTACCCGTATAAAGCGCTAAATAAACTTCAGTTAGTGCTAATGCTAAACACAGCTGCTAGAATCTTGACTAGAACCAAAAAATGTGATCATATTACTCCCGTGCTAGCCTCTTTACACTGGCTTCCTGTTAAGGCTAGGGCTGATTTCAAGGTTTTACTGCTAACCCACAAAGCATTACATGGGCTTTCTCATACCTATCTTTTCCACTTCTCACACCTATCTGATCCCGCCGTACATACCTACATGTATGCTATGGTCCCAAGACGCAGGCCTCCTTACTGTCCCTAGAATTTCAAAGCAAACAGCTGGAGGCAGAGCAGCTCCTATCGAGCTCCGTTTTTATGGTCTGCCTATCCATGTGAGAGACGCAGACTCGGTCTCAACCTTTAAGTCTTTATTGAAGACTCATCTCTTCAGTAGGTCCTATGATTGAGTATAGTCTGGTCCAGGAGTGTGAAGGTGAACGGAAAGGCAATGGAGCAACAAACTGCCATGGCTGTCTCTGCCTGGCCGGTTCCCCTCTCTCCACTGCGATTCTCTGCCTCAAACCCTATTACAGGGTCTGAGTCACTGGCTTACTGGTGTTCTTCCATGCCATCCCTAGGATGGGTGCGTCACTTGAGTGGGTTGAGTCACTGATGTGATCTTCCTGTCAGGGTTGGCACCCCCCATTGGGTTCGTGCCATGGGGGAGATCTTCGTGGGCCATGCTCAGCCGTCTCAGGATAGTAATTTGGTGGTTGAAGATATCCCTCTAGTGGTGTGGGGGATGTGTTTTGGCAAAGTGGGTGGGGTTATAGTGCAATAGTTTATGTGTCAGGGGGCTAGGGTCAGTCTATTATATCTGGAGTATTTCTCCTGTCTTACCCGGTGTCCTATGTGAATTTAAGTATGCTCTCTCTAATTCTCTTCCTCTCATATATATATATATATTTCTCTCGGAGGACCTGAGCCCTAGGACCGTGCCTCAGGACCACCTGGCCTCAGGACTACCTGGCCTGATGACTCCTTGCTGTCTCCAGTCTGCCTGGTCATGCTGCTGCTCCAGTTTCAACTTTTCTGCCTGTGACTATGGAACCCTGACCTGTGCACGGAACATGCTACCTGTTCCAGACCTGCTGTTTTCAACTATCTAGAGACAGCAGGAACGGTAGAGATATTCTGAATGATCGGCTATGAAAAGTCAACTGACATTTACTCCTGAGGTTCTGACCTGTTGCACCCTCTACAACCACTGGGATTTTTATTATTTTACCCTGCTGCTCTATGAACATTTGAACATCTTGCTTCTACACCTGCATTGCTTGCTGTTAGGGGTTTTAGGCTGGGTTTCTGTACAGCACTTTGTGACATCAGCTGAGGTAAGAAGGGCTTTATAAATACATTTGATTGATTGATTGATTGATTGATTGAATGTGTTGGTCCAGGACAACAACCTCTCCCTCAATGTGAGCAAGACAAAGGAGCTGATTATGAACTACAGGAAAAGGCGGGCCGAACAGGCCAACATTAAAATCGACGGGGCTGTAGTGGAGCTGGTCGAAAGTTAAGTTCCTTACAGTCCACATCACCAACGAATTATCATGGTCCAAACAAACCAAGTCAGTCGTGAAGAGCGTACGACAAAACCTTTTTCCCCTCAGGAGACTGAAAAGATTTGGCATGGATCCCGAGATCCATGCTCCAATGCACCATCGATCCTGAGATCCATGATTCTCTGCACCATCGAGAGCATCCTGATCAGTTGCATCACCGCCTGTTATGCCAACTGCTGGGCATCTGACCATAAGGCGCTGCAGAGGGTAATGCGTACAGCCCAGTACATCACTGGGGCCAAGCTACCTGCCATCCAGGACCTTTATAATAGGCGATGTCAGAGAAAAGCCCATAAAATTGTCAGAGGCTACAATCATCTAAGTCATAGACTGTTTTCTCTGCTACCGCACGGCAAGTGGTACCAGAGCGCCAAGTCTTGGACCAAAAGGCTTCTTTAACAGCTTTTACCCCAAGCCATAAGACTGCGTAGCAATTAATCAAATTGCCACCAGAATATTTACATTGACCCCCCATCCCTCCATTTGTTTTGTACATTGCTGATACACAATGTTTATTATCCATGCATAGTCACTTCACCCCCCCCTACCTGCCCCACACACTGACTTGGTACCGGTACCCTCTATTTAGCCTCATTATTGTTATGTTATTGTGTTACTTTTTATTATTTTTTACTTTAGTTTATTTGGTAAATATTTTCCTAACTCTTCTTGAACTGCACTGTTGGTTAATAAGGGCTTGTAAGTGAGCATTTCACGGTAATGTCTACACTTGTTGTATTCGGCACGTGACAAGTAAAGTTTGATTTGATTTGACATCTCAGTAGAAGAGGCGTCACTACAGACCCTAGTTCGATTCCAGGGTATATCACAACCGACTGTGATTTGGAGTCACATAGGGTGGAGCACAATTGGCCCAGCGTTGTCTGGCTTATGGTTTGGCCGGCGTAGGCAGTCATTGTTAATAAGAATTTGATCTTAAGCCATTTTGCCACAACTTGTGGAAGTATGCTTGGAGTCATTGTCCATTTGGACGACCCATTTGCGACCAAGCTTTAACTTCATGACTGATGTCTTGAGATGTTGTTTCAATATTTCCACATAAATGTCCCTCCTTGCGATGCCATCTATTTTGTGAAGTGCACCAGTCCCTCCTGCAGCAAAGCACCTCCGCAACATGATGCTGCCACCCCCGTGCTTCACGGCTGGGATGGTGTTCTTCAGCTTGCAAGCCTCCCCCTTTTTCCTCCAAACATAAGTATGGTCTCCATGGCGAAACAGTTCTATTTTTGTTTCATCAGACCAGAGGATGTTTCTCCAAAAAGTAGGATCTTTGTTCCCATATGCAGTTGCAAACCGTAGTCTGACTTTTTTATGGCAGTTTTGTAGTAGTGGCTGAGCAGCCTTTCAGGTTATGTCGATATAGGACTCGTTTTACTGTGGATATAGATACTTTTGTACCTGTTTCCTCCAGCATCTTCACAGGGTCCTTTGCTGTTGTTCTGGGACTGACTTGTACTTCTCGCACCAAAGTAAATTCTTCTCTAGGAGACAGAACGTGTCTCCTTCCTGAGTGGTAGGACAGCTGTGTGGTCCTATGGTGTTTATACTTGCGTATTATTGTTTGTACAGATGAACGTGGCGTTTGGAAATTGCTCCCAAGGATGAATCAGACTTGTGGAGGTCTACAAAAAAAATTCTGAGGTCTTGACTCATTTCTTTTGATTTTCCCATGATGTCAAGCAAAGAAGCACTGAGTTTGAAGGTAGGTCTTGAAATACATCCATTGACTCAAATTATTATTTCCAAATGTCTGTGTTAATTGCAATTGTGACAAAACTCCACCAGTCCTATTTATGATATAATTTACAAAGCTGAAACAACTTTCGAATCAAGGTGGTCAGTCACACATGGATTAAATAATTTTGTTCCCTTGTCAATCTACACACAATGCTCCATAATGACAAAGCAAAAAAGTTTTTATTTTAGCAAATTTAGCAAAAATAAAAAACAGAAACACCTTATTTACTAAAGTCTTCACATCCTTTGCTATGAGACTCGAAATTGAGCTCAGGTGCATCCTGTTTCCATTGATCATCCTTGAGTGGAGGCCACCTGTGGTAAATTTCAATTGATTGGACATGATTTGGAAAGGCACACATCTGTCTATATAAGGTCCCACAGTTGACAGTGCATGTGAGAGCAGTCAAGCTGTAGCAACAGCTCAAGGATGATCAATGGAAACAGGATGCCCCTGAGCTCAATTTCGAGTCTCATAGCAAAGTGTCTGAATACTTATATAAATAAGGTTTTCTATTTACATAAATATTTGCATTTCACATTTATTGTACTTTTTCATCCTTTGATGATAACGAAATCTGAAAATACTCTGGATACATTCAGGAACATGACAGGACATTTCCTGGAAATTGTGGGAAAGGTGGGATAAGACCAGAAAATTACAAGGGTTTGAGTAAGAGGACCAATACTGGTGTCTCCAAGTGGCCACACCAAATAAAAGCATTGTATTCGGGACAAATCATTCACTGAACTCTAAACCTCAACTAAATCTTGTAATGAATCACATGGAAATAGAGAAAGTTGAGAAGACTAAACTGCTTGCTGTAACCCTGGATTGTAAACTGTCATGGTCAAAACATACTAATGTAATTAAGCACTAATCTCCTTTCTTGACATTTCTATCAACAAAACAAGTCATATAGGCCCTAGTTTTGTTGCACCTGGACTACTGCCCAGTCATGTGCAACAAAGAAGGACATAGGCAAATTAGAGTTGGCCCAAATCAGAGCAGTACGGCTGGCCCTTAAATACACGTCTCCCGTGGCTCAAAGTGAAGGAGAGATTGACTGCATCACTACTTGTCTTTGTGAAAGGTATTGCCATGTTGAAAGCACCGAGCTGTCTGTTCAAACAACTAGCACACAACTCAGACACCCATGCGTACCCTTCAAAACATGCCACTAGGGGTCTCTTAACAGTCCAAGTCCACAACAGATTTTAGAAAACGCACAGTACTACAGAATCATGACTACATGGAACTCTATTTCACATCAAGTAACTCATGCAAGCAGTAAAATCTGATTTTAAAAAACCCCAGATGAAACTACACTTTATCAATGCGAACTGTGATGAGACACACACACAATCAAATAATAATCAGTGGTTGTAGGGAGGGAAACAGGTCAATACCTCAAGAGTATATGTCAGTTGGCTTTTCATAGCCGAGCATTGAATGAGTGAGTGAGTGAGTGAGTGAGTGAGTGAGTGAGTGAGTGAGTGAGTGAGTGACTAAAACAGCAGGTCCAGGACAAGGTAGCATGTCCGGTGAAAAGATCAGGGTTCCCTAGCCGCAAGCAGAACAGTTGAAACTGGAGCAGCAGCACGATCAGGTGGACTGGGGACAGTCAAGAGTCATCAGGCCAGGTAGTCCTGAGGTCCTAGCCCCCCGGCACATAGACTATTACAGCATAGTTGGGAGACTGAGGCAGGGGTGGGTCTGGGGACAGTGTGGCCCGGTCCGACGATACCACCAGACAGGGCCAACCAGGCAGGATATAACCCCACCCACATTGCCAAAGCACAGCCTCTATACCACTAGAGGCATATCAACAGACCCCCAACTTACTACCCTGAGACAAGGCTGAGTATAGCCCACAACAATCTCCTCCACCTCACAAGCCTGAGAGAGCGCAAAACCAGACAGGAAGATTACGTCTGTGATTCAACCCACTCAAGTGACACACCCCTCCTAGGAACGGCATGGAAGATTACCACTAAGCCAGTGACTCAGCCCCTGTAATAGGGTCAGAGGCAGAGAATCCCAATAGAGAGAGGGGAACCGGCCAGGCAGAGACAGCAAGGGCAGTTCGTCGCTCCAGTGCCTTACTGTTCACCTTCACACCCCTGGGCCAAACTACACTCAATCAAAGGACCTACTAATGACTTAAAGGTTGATACCAAGTCTGTCTCTCGAACATGGATAGGCAGACCATTCCATAAAAATTGAGCTCTATAGGAGAAATCCCTGAAACCAGCTGTTTACTTCCAAATTCTAAGGACTATAAGGAGGCCTGCGTCTTGTGACCGTAGCGTACGTGTAGGTATGTGCGACAGGACATGTCATGTATAGCAGGACATGCACATGTTGACATACAACAGCACTTGCACCTTACACGCGTATGTATGATGGTATTATAAATATTGTATTTTAGATATGTTGTGGTCTCATATTATATGTGCCGTTTTATTTAATCAAATGTTTTGCCTTAATTTGTTTGGACCCCAGGAAGAATAGCCGCTGCCTTGACAGCGGCTAACGGGGATCCTTAATAAACACAAATAAAAATACACATCTCCAAAGTAATTGCAATGTACTTTTATGACTCAAAGAAGACTCATCAACTATAAGGGGCTTTTTTGAGCTCTCCTATCTGTGTCGTTGAGTAACTACAGAAAGCACACATTGTACGTTGTTTTGTTTGGAACACAACCCTGCATCCCCGCCATAACGCAATTACTGTTATTGTTTACGCAATGCGTGTGCCGCAGTAAATTTTCTTCACAATAGACAAACATAGGCTCATTCTGTTCAATACAACCCAGGGTATGACGTTGTGTCATCTTGTAACTGTACATCAAACATGGTGATCCTAAACTTTGACACTGTAATGGAATTGTGAAGTGCACATTTGGACTGGTGTTTGGCTTGCTTGTGTGACATCAAAGCAGTATTTATTATAATCCTCAAGGTCTCATCTTTCAAAATACATAGAGCCCTCTTAATAGGAAATAGGATGCCATTTGGGAAGCAACAAGGTCTATCTATGACTGACAGGAACTACTAATAGACCACTCTTTAACCTGCTACACAATTCCACAATTACAGATCCTACCCACCAAGCTGTCCTTAACCACAGATCTGGGGTTAAGTTTTGCTGGCATTTCTAATCACAGGCGGTGATAAAACTGACTTCTGATCTGCTGTTTGGGGCGACTGCTACCCATGCATGGCTACACACACAGCAAATATGCAAATGTTCAAATTTCAGTTTTGGAGGTTAAAAGTGTGTCCTATATCTGTGTTGATTTGAGTGGGGTTAAAGGTCCTGGACAGTCATCCTGAAAAGTACTTTCTCTCTCATAGCTAACTACCAGGAAGTTTGAAAAGACAGGGGAAGTGGGCGGGGAGTTTATATTTATGAGCTCGCCTTGACTGACAGCTCTTTGAAATCCCTGTGTCAAGCAACTTGGATGCAGTGAACAATGTTGCAGGGAAATCATCAAGCAAATTTGGTGAAACACAAAGCAACTTGAAAATGCATCAATTCTATATAAAAAAAATTATATACACATCTCTTCTTGGCATGTCTCTTGTGCTACAGTTCACAGCAGCACTGATTGATGTGTTGACATGACAACTGCATCAGAATTTTGAAAGACCCTTCCCCCTCCCTTTGTTCAATGCTGGCTGAAGACCTAGCTACCCAGTAACTAACTAACACCAGGCAAAGATGAAAGATGAGACATATAAGTATACAGTGCATTCGGAAAGTATTCAGACCCCTTGACTTTTTCCACATTTTCTTATGTTACAGTCTTTTTCTAAAATGGATTAAATAGATTTTTTTATTTATCTACACAATACTCCATAATGACACAGTGAAAACAGTTTTTTTTAGCCATTTTTGCAAATGTATTAAAAATAAACAACAAAAATACCTTAATTACATAACTTTATGGACCCTTTGCTATGAGAATCAAATTGAGCTCAGGTGCATCCTCTTTCCATTGAACATCCTTGAGATGTTTCTACAACTTGAGTGGTGCCCACATGTGGGAAAGTCAATTGATTGGACATAATTTGAAAAGGCACACACGTCTATATCAGGTCCCACAGTTGACAGTGCATGTCAGAGAAAAAAAACAAGCCACGAGGTCGAAGGAATTGTCCTTAGAGCTCAGAGACAGGATTTTGTCGAGGCACAGATCTAGGGAAGGGTAACAAAAAATGTCTGCAGCATTGAAGGTCCAAAAGAACACAATGGCCTACATCATACTGAAATGGAAGAAGTTTGGAACCACCAAGACTCTTCCTAGAGCTGGTCGCAGCACCAAACTTAGCAATCGCAGGAGAGGGCCTTGGTCAGGGAGGTGAACAAGAACCCCATGGTCACACGATCTCAAAAGTTCCTTTGTGGAGGTGGGATAACCTTCCAGAAGGACAACTATCTCTGCATCACTCCACCAATCAGGCTTTTATGGTAGAGTGGCCAGACGGAAGCCTCTCCTCAGAAAAAGTCACATGACAGCCCGCTTGGAGTATGCCAAAAGGCACCTAAAGACTCTCAGATCATGAGAAACAAGATTCTCTGGTCTGATCAAACGAAGATTGAACCTGGCATCATCCCTACAGTGAAGTAACGTGGTGGCAGCATCATGCTGATGGGATGTTTTTCAGCGGCAGGTACAGGGAGACTAGTCAAGATCGAAGGAAAGATGAACAGAACAAAGCACAGAGAGATCCTTCAAACTTGCTCCAGAGAGCTCAGGACATCAGACTGGGGTGAAGGTTCACTTTCCAACATGATAGAGATTGAGAGGATTTACAGAGAAGAGTGGGAGTAACTCCCCAAATACAGGTGAGCCAAGCTTGTAACGTCATACCCAAGAAGACTTGAGGCTGTTATCGCTGCCAAAGGTGCTTCAACAAAGTACTAAGTAAGGGGTTTGAATACTTATGTAAATATGATATTTTTATTTTATTTATTTATTCATTTGCAAAAACTATATATGTTTTGCTTTGTCATCATGGGGTATTGTGTAGATCTATGAGGGGGGAAACTATTTAATTATCCATTTTAGAATAAGACTGTAACATATTAAAATGTGTAAAAAGGCAACGGGTCTGGATAATTCCCAAATGCACTGTGTGTGTGTGTGTGTATCACATAATATACAGTTGAAGTCGGAAGTTTACATACACCTTAGTCAAATACATTTAAACTCAGTTTTTCACAATTCCTGATGTTTAATCCTAGTAAAAATTCCCTGTCTTAGGTCAGTTAGGATCACCACTTAATTTTAAGAATGTGAAATGTCAGAATAATAGTAGAGAGAATGACTTATTTCAACTTTTATTTATTTCATCACATTCCCAGTGGGTCAGAAGTCTACACACACTCAATTAGAATTTGGTAGCATTGCCTTTAAATTGTTAAACTTGGGTCAAACCTTTTCGGGTAGCCTTCCACAAGCTATAGTTGGGTGAAGTTTGGCCCATTCCTCCTGACAGAGCAGGTGTAAATGAGTCAGGTTTGTAGGCCTCCTTGCTCACACACGCTTTTTCAGTTCTGCCCACACATTTTCTATGGGATTGAGGTCAGCGCATTGTGATGGCCACTCCAATACCTTGACTTTGTTGTCCTTAAGCCATTTTGCCACAACGTTGGAGGGATGCTTGGGGTCATTGTCCATTTGGAAGACCCATTTGCGACCAAGCAGATCATTGGGACGCTAGCGTCCCACCTCGACAACATCCGGTGAAATTCAGATTACAGAAATCGTCATATTAAACAATCATGAAAATACAAGTGTCATACATAATTTAAAAACTTAACTTCTTGTTAATCCAGCTACGTTGTTAGATTTCAAATAGCTTTAAGGCGAAAGCACGCCATGCGATTATCTGAGGACAGTGCCCCGCACACAAAAGCATTACAAACATTTTCCAACAAAGCAGATGCGTCACGAAAGTCAGAAATAGCGATAAAATAAATCACTTACCTTTGAAGATCTTCATCTGGTTGCAATCACAAGGGTCCCAGCTACATAACAAATGGTCATTTTGTTCGATAAAGTCCTTCTTTATATCCCACAAAAGTACGTTTCAATGGCGCGCTTGACTCAGTAATCCACCGGTTTCCCTCCTTCAAAATGCATATAAAAGGAATCCCGTCAGTTACCAATTAACTTCTTCTAAACAAGTCAAACAACGTTCCTAATCAATCCTCAGGTATCCTATTATGTAAATAAACAATCAAATTTAAGACGGAGAATAACAGAGACCATTACCGGAGATAAATAACGAAGTACGCTACAAACACTACAGACAAAATGGCAGCCACGTAGAAAAACAAATTCTAGCTCATTTTTCAAAAAACAAGCCTCATTCATCCAAACTTCCAAATACTGCCCCCTAGCCCGAAGAAGTTAACTTCCTGACTGATGTCTTGAGATGTTGCTTCAATATAGCCACATCATTTTCCTACCTCATGATGCCATCTATTTTGTGAAGTGCACCAGTCCCTTCTGGTGCAAAGCACCCCCACAACATGATGCTGCCACCCCCGTGCATCACGGGTTGGGATGTGTTCTTCGGCTTGCGAGCCTTCCCCTTTTTCCTCCAAACATAACGATGGTCTGTATGGCCAAACAGTTCTAATTTCGTCTCATCAGACCAGAGGACATTTCTCAAAAAATTAAGATCTTTGTCCCCATAGCTTTTTTATGGCGGTTTTGGAGCAGTGGCTTCTTCCTTGCTGAGCGGCCTTTCAGGTTGAGTCCATATAGGACTCGTTTTACTTTGGAAATAGAAACTGTTGTACCCGTTTCCTCCAGCATCTTCACAAGGTCCTTTCCTGTTGTTCTGGGATTGATTTGCACTTTTTGCACCAAAGTACGTTAATCTCTAGGAGACAGAACGCGTCTCCATCCTGAGCGGTATGACGGCTGCGTGGTCGCATGATGTTTATTAATGCGTACTATTGTTTGTACAGATGAACGTGGTACCCTCAGGCGTTTGAAAATTGCTCCCAAGGATGAACCAGACTTGTGGAGGTCTACAAACGTTTTTCTGAGGTCTTGGCTGATTTCTTTTGATTTTCCCATGATGTCAAGCAAAGAGGCACTGAGTTTGAAGGTAGGCCTTGAAATACATCCACAGATATACCTCCAATTGACTCAAATGATGTCAATTAGCCAGATGGAATCAGAGAGCAGATTATGTGAATCAGAAGCTTCTAAAGCCGTGACATCATTTTCTGGAATTTTCAAAGCTGTTTAAAGGCACAGTCAACTTAGTGTATGTAAACGTCTGACCCACTGGATTTGTGGTACATTGAATTAAAAGTAAAATAATCTGTCTGTAAACAATTATTGGAAAAATTACCTGTGTCATGCACACAGTACATATCCTAACCGACTTGCCAGAACTATAGTTTGTATACAAGAAATGTGTGGAGTGGTTGAAAACGAGTTTTCAATCACTCACCTAAGTGTATGTGAACTTCCAACTTCAACTGTATACAGTACCAGTCAAAACCTGACACACCTTTATTTTCACTATTTTCTGCTTTGTAGAATAATAGTGTAGACATCGAAACTATGTAACAACACATATTGAGTCATTTAATAACCAGAAAAAAACATATTTAGATGGTAGATTCTTCAAAGTAGCCACCCTTTGCCTTGATGACAGCTTTACACAGTTTTGGCATTCTCTCCACCAGCTTCACCTGGAATGCTTTTTCAACAGTCTTGAAAGAGTTCACACATAATATGGTTGGCTGCAGTTCAACTCATCCCAAACCATATCAATTGGGTTGAGGTCGGGTGATTGTGGAGACCATGTCATCTGATGCAGCACTCCATCACTCTCATTCTTGGTCAAATAGCCCTTACACAGTTTAAGGTTTGTTGGGTTATTGTCCTGTTGAAAAACAAATGATAGTCCCACTAAGCACAAACCAGATGGGATGTCGTATGGCTGCATAATGCTGTTGTGGCCATGCTGGTTAAGTGTGCCTTGTATTCTAAATAAATCACGGACAGTGTCATCCGCAAAGCACCCCCACACCATCACACCTCCTCCTCTATGCTTCATGGTGGGAACCACACATGCGGAGATCATCCGTTCACGTACTCTGTGTCTCACAAAGACACGGCGGTTTGAATCAAAAATCTCAAATATCCATTGCTTGTGTTTCTTGGCCCAATCAAGTCTCTTATTCTTATTGGTGTCCTTTAGTAGAGGTTTCTTTGCAGCAATTTGACCATGAAGGCCTGATTCACGCAGTCTCCTCTGAACAGTTGATGTTGAGATGTGTCTGTTACTTGAACTCTGTGAAGCATTTATTTGGGCTGCAATCTGAGGTGCAGTTAACTCTAATGACCTTATCCTCTGCAGTCTTTCTTTCCTGTGGCTGTCCTCATAAGAGCCAGTTTCATCATAGCGCTTGATGGTTTTTGCAACTGCACTTGAAGAATACTTCAATTGAAATTTTCCAGATTGACTGACCTTCAGGTCTTAAAATAATGATGGACTGTAATTTCTCTTTACTTATTTCGAGCTGTTCATAATATGGACTTGGTCTTTTACTGAATATAGATATCTTCTGCATACCACCCCTACCTTGTCACAACACAACTGATTGGCTCAAATGTATTAAGAAGGAAAGAAATTCCACAAATGAACTTTTAACAAGGCACAGCTGTTAATTGAAATGCATTCCAGGTGAGTACCTCATGAAGCTGGTTAAGAGTGTGCAAAGCTGTCATCAAGGCAAAGGGTGGCTACTTTTAAGAATCTAAAATAAAAATAAAAACGTTGATTCGTTTAACACTTTTTTGTTTCATAGATGATTCCATACGTGTTAATTCATAATTTGATTTACGGTATATAGGAAAGCCTGGAATGACTACGTGTGCCCAAACTTTTGACTGGTACTGTATATATTGATAAAAAAAATATGTTGGGGATTTGAAATGATGCAGACAAATACATTAATGGAAGCTAGAATATTAAATCTGATCCACCCCCCCAAAAACAACCTGTGCTTAGTCTAATACAGTGACAACTAAAAGATACCCAAAATATTTTTTTATAATCAATGTTACCAAATATGATGTGGCTGTCTATGGTTCTGATTTATGTGTGTGTGCGTGTGTGAAATGGATAGCTCGTTAGCGGGGTGCGCGCTAATAGCGTATCAATCGCTGATGTCACTCACTCTGAGACCTTGAAGTAGTTGTTTTTTTTTCTCCGTTTTTGTGGACCGATGGGTAACGATGCTTCGTGGGAGGAAGTTGTAGATGTGTGCAGAGGGTCCCTGGTTCAAGCCCAGGTAGGGGCGAGGAGAGGGACAGAAGCTATACTGTTACGTGTGTGTGCGTGCGTGCGCATTTATATGTGTTCATACAAGTAGAAAAAACATGTTGACTCAATGTACTTGTAGAGAAACGTCAATGCCACCCTCCTCTCTTTCATGTTACGATCTATGACTCTGTCATACAGTACACATTTATTTTTTGTTGTCGTAGGCTACCTGGCTAAAATGCTTGCTCTCTAGCCTAACTTCCTTTCATGAGTAACGTTAGCTCACCTTCTTCAACATTAGCCTTCTGCATCTAGCTACATATTGAACTTCCATCTTCTTAGGCAAGGGGCACAATGTTTGAATTTGGTTACGGTTGGATCACAATTGCCGTTATAATCATTGGCCAGTATGGAGAATTAAGTAAAGTCCAAATCCATATCTCCATCCATGGCTAATTTACAAAAGGGCCAATATTAATTAACAAGCTAGCTAGCCACGAGAGGACAATGAGGTGCAGCAATTGAAGTTGTTTCTGTCAATGACGTATCGGTCTCGATGTGATTGGAGGGAAGCCAAATCCAAACTGGCTTCCCTTGACACTTTTTTTTGGTGCGCCAGGACCATTCATATTGATGCAGTAGTAGCTGAGATGGCGAGAAGTCTGTCTATAATAAAGAAAAGCGGTGCGACACAAACAACAACACAGAGTTACACATGGAATAAACAAACATACAGTCAATAACACAATAGAGAAAAATGTCTTTATACAGTGTGTACAAATGAGGTAAGATAAGGGAGGTAAGGCAATAAATAGGCCATAGTGGAGAAATAATTACAATTTAGCAATTAAACACTGGAGTGATAGATGTGCAGAATATGAATATGCAAGTAGAGATATTGGGGTGCAAAGGAGCAACAAAAAAAATAACAGTATGGGGATGAGGTAGTTGGATGGGCTATTTACAGATGGGCTATGTGGAGTGATCTTTGGGCTGCTCTGACAGCTGGAGCTTAAGGTTAGTGAGGGAGATATGGGTCTGCAGCTTCAGTGATTTTTGCAATTCATTCCATTCATTAGCAGCTCAGAACTGGAAGGAAAGGCGGCCTTTGTAGGAATTGGCTTTGGGGGAGACCAGTGAAATGTACCTGCTGGAGCACGTGCTATGGGTGGGTGCTGCTATGGTGACCAGTGAGCTGAGATAAGGCGGGGCTTTACCTAGGAAAGCCGTATAGATGACCTGGAGCCAGTGGGTTTGGCGACAAATATAAAGCGAGCCAACGAGAGCGTACAGGTCGCAGTGGTGGGTAGTATATGGGGCTTTGGTGACAAAACAGATGGCACTGTGATAGGCTGGATCCAATTTGCTGAGTAGAGTGTTGGAGGCTATTTTGTAAATGACATCGCTGAAGTCAAGGATCGGTAGGATTGTCAGTTTTACAAGGGTATGTTTGGCAGCATGAGTGAAGGATGCTTTGTTGCGAAATAGGAAGCCGATTCTAGATTTAATTTTGGATTGGAGATGCTTAATGTGAGTCTGGAAGGAGAGTTCACAGTCTAACCAGACACCTACGTATTTGTAGATGTCCAGATATTCTAAGTCAGAACCGTCCAGATTAGTGATGCTAGGCAGGCAGGCAGCGATCGGTTGAAGAGCATGCATTTAGTTATACTTGCATTTAAAAGCAGTTGGAGGCCATGGAAGGAGAGTTGTATGCCATTGAAGCTCGTCTGGAGGTTAGTTAACACAGTGTCCAAAGAAGGGCCAGAAGGATACAGAATAGTGTCGTCTGCGTAGAGGTGGATCAGAGAATCACCAGCAGCAAGAGCGACATCATTGATATATACAGAGAAGAGAGTCGGCCCGAGAATTTAACCCTGTGTCACCCCCATAGAGACTGCCAGAGGTCCGGACAACGATTTGACACACTGAACTCTGTCTGAGAAGTAGTTGGTGAACCAGGTGAGGCAGTCATTTGAGAAATCAAGGCTGTTGAGTCCGCCGATAAGAATGTGGTGATTGACAGAGTCAAAAGCCTTGGCCAGGTCGATGAATACAGCTGCACATTATTGTCTCTTATCGATGGCAGTTATGATATCGTTTAGGACCTTGAGCGTGGTTGAGATGCACCCATGACCAGCTCTGAAACCAGATTGCATAGCGGAGAAGATAAGGTGGGATTCGAAATGGTCGGTGATCTGTTTGTTAACTTGGCTTTTGAAGACCTTAGAAAGGCAGGGTAGGATAGATATAGGTCTGTAGCAGTTTGGGTCTAGAGTGTATCCCCCCTTTGAAGAGGGGGATGACCGTGGCAGCTTTCCAATCTTTGGGGATCTCAGACGATACGAAAGCAAGTTTGAACAGGCTAGTAATAGGTGTTGCAACATTTTGGTCTGATCATTTTAGAAAGAGAGGGTCCAGATTGTCTAGCCCTGCTGATTTGTAGGGGTCCAGATTTTGCAGGTCTTTCAGAACATCAGCAATCTGGCTTTGGGAGAAGGAGAAATGGGGAGGCTTGGGCAAGTTGCTGTTGGTGGTGCAGGGCTGTTGACCAGGGTAGGGGTGGCCAGGTGGAAAGCGTGGCCAGCCGTAGAAAAATGCTTATTGAAATTCTCAATTATTGTGGATTTATTATTGGTGAAAGTGTTTCCTAGCCTCAGTGCAGTCGACAGCTGGGAGGAGGTGCTCTTATTCTCGGTGGACTTTACAGTGTTCCAGACCTTTTTGGAGTTTGTGCTGCAGGATGCAAATTTCTGTTTGAAAAAGCTAGCCTTTGCTTTCCTAACTGCCTGTGTATATTGGTTCCTAATTTCCCTGAAAAGTTGCATATCGCGGGGGCTATTCAATGCTAATGCCGTTAGCCAAAAGGAAGTTTTTGTGCTGGTCAAGGACAGTCAGGTCTGGAGTGAACAACAGGCTATATCTATACTTATGATTGTATTTGTTAGTGACAGAGACATGATTGTTGCATTCATCCATTTTCAGTCCTATGGACTTCACCAAGTGAAATCCTAAGGGAATAAGTTGTCATTATAATTCATTTTTAACACAATACTATACATATTTCAGGCCTTATTTTGAGGGCCTAGTTTTACCCTAATACAGGGGCCTGAAACTCATCACATAACTTTGAACCAAAACCACACCCATTATTAATCATATTTACCAACATGCTTTATTGCAGGTTGATTTTTACAATTGCTTATTTCAATATCTATGTTTGTGCTGGGTTGGGCCCAGTGTACTGGGTTGGGCCCAGTGGTAGGGGCTTCTATGCAAAGCTCGCCAATGTTCTATATCTCCCTGCATCTATGCTGAATGTCCAGTATTAATAGTCTTCTCTGCTATTAGAATCTTGTGTAAGTTTCCATTTTTAAAATCAAGAAAATAAAGCGGTCAGCACTCATTATCTGCTGTATTCTTTTTCTTCTTCAAATGCCTTATTATAACTTTTGAAACCTCTTTTAGGTTTGCAGAATGGACAAAGCCTTGGTGGTGGTTTGGTTGAAGATATAAAAAGGAATTTGAAGAAGAAAAAAATACAACAAATGATGAGGAGCTACCTGAAACTGCTATATGTGAAGTATTGAAACTTACGCATGATTTTAGAGTAGAGTAATAATACTGGACATCCAGCACGGATGCAGGTAGAAATAAAACATTGGCTAGCTTTGCATAGAAGCCTCTACCACTGGGCCCCAAGAACGGCTCCTTGTTTTGGGTGGAGTGTCATAGTTTTTACATCTAATACAACTCACCACAGTAATTCATAATTTCAAGCATCCTAGTCTTAACCATGGTCCTAACCAACCAAATCAATCCCTAACTTTTGAGACCTGTTTAAGGTTTGCAGAATGGACGAAGCCTTGGCGATTGTTTAGTTTAGTTCAGTTCAAGATAGATAGATTTGGTTGGTTAGGACCATGGTTAAGACTAGGATGCTTGAAATTATGGTGATTTGTATTAGTTGCAAAAACTATGACACTCCTTTACCCAAAACAAGGAGGCATCCCTACAGTGTAAAAAATAAGAAAAAACTATCCAATGTCATTGTGCGAAATATATTTTATTTTGTTTTTGTATTGTTAAAGTAATATTATTTGATGGACTATACTGTTTTTATTTTTTAGGCAATATATAGTTAATCTTTGGTTTAGGTCCCTAAATTACGAAATTTCCAAAACCTATCCATATCCTTTCGTGGCCCCTCGTGATTCCATTCAGTGAATTCTTTCAGAGTTGCTTACTACTCCAGGCTTTCCTTTCCTCTATGGCTCGGCGTTGTTATGGGCAACTATAATTCCAAAATGTTGTCACCGCCCATGGGATTCACAATTGGACAGTGTTAGTTGTCATCAAGATAAATATAATATTCCGATTCGTCGACATTAACGTCAATCAATAGGAGTGCTATTGTCATTGGCTATTTTTCATGTATATGTACCGCCTCCTGGAATAGGACCACGCCGCAAGTTTTTTCTCTTCAAGGGTTTGGTGAGTAGAGGTGAACGATCTTGCGGAACAGATAGTAGTTGTTTTGCTCTGGTTATTTTTCTCACTACCCATCCACCGCAAGAGACCTTGGCCTGTGGACATTTGTAATTACAAAAGTATTGGTTCAACAAGTTGCCTACTAGCATCCTGGCTTGATGAGGATGGCAGAAGAACCTGCGACAAGGCAAGTGTGCATATTTGATGTCTAGTTGTGTGGTACAATGTCTGGTGAGTTAATGCTAAACAAACTGCTAACCAGAACGAGCTCATCCATTCAGTCCCAGTTCACTTATTTCTAGTTTCAATGTAGTTCAAACACGGTATGCTCGCTAAATAAATACCGTGGCAATAACTGGTAGTAGGTGTGGCTAGGGTAGAACGGGAAAAGTGCTGTTTTTTTTATTCTGTTTAAATGAACGGCCTTTGGGGATTCCTATTATAGAGAGCCGGAGATGTCTGACGCTGGCTCGGACGAAGAGCTGGAGCTTCCCGCACCGATGATGGAGCAGGGGAGTCACGACGGGAGTATCAGAAAGGTGAGCAGTACGCAGTTGTGGCTAGAAAAACACGATACTGTACCAACACACGTTTATATTGAAGTACATGTTCCATTGGGACGTGTATCTGTTATGAACAGGACAATACTATTTTGGCCTAATTGTCAGTTTCATATTGCATACAGCTTAGGTGTTCCACATTATCAATACCATATGAAATGCACCGTAAAGTTATTTAGAATTGACACGCATTACATACACGAAGTTTAATTACTGAACTGATTACATATTCATTGAGGGCTGTATTGGTCCTGCATTGAGTTGCCATTATGGGGGGGTAGATTGTAGCAGGATGCTGTCCAGGGGGAGATATTGTACTGATGGGATGTTGCTGGGAGAGCCAGGTTACTCCGTTCCACCACCTGCTGTCCCCTGGCTGGGGGTACACTTATAAAATATGTTATTTAGCACATCCCTGTGTCTTGTTAGGGATGGCACATGTGAACTTTTAACACAATCACTGTGTTGGCACAACATGATTTGTGTAATTTTCTTTCAACTCGTTTTGTGTCAGGTCATGCAATTAATGTGTTAAAAGCTGAAAACCATACAACACACCCTAGATGTATTTGATTATTGAAGGATCGCATTGCTGCTCTGAAGTCATCATGCATCTAGGAGAGCTGGGTCTGAGCTAAGGCTGGAGCTAGGGGGTTGTAGCATGACTATGGCTGAGCTGGATACCGGAGGCAGGGGGTTGAAGCATGGCTAGGCTAGCACCTTAATCCCTACAAGCACTCTGAGGATTACTGAGCGCACACTCACAGAACAAACATCTCACTAAGAGAGAGGGATGAAGGGAGGGGGAGAGTGAAGTAGAGGAGAGGGAAATAAGGTGAGGGAAAAGGGAGAAGGTTGGCTTGCCTGTGAGAGGAAGAGAGAAAAAGGGAGGAATAAGGAGAGTTTCTCATTATGGCCTTTCCTTCCATGTTGTGGTCTGTTTCTTCCTTGTTTCTTTGTACTGTATGAGTAAGAGCCTAGTCAGATGGCTTTAAGGACAAACACACCATGCAGATGACCAGTTAAAAGCAGCGTGTGGCTGTCCTATCGCCTCTGACCACAGAACATCAGCCGTAATTGTATTTTAATTTCCTGACAATTGTTGGCCTACATGTTGACGACGTGTACAGTGCATTCAGAAAGTGTTCAGACCTCTTGACTTTTCCCACATTTTGTTATGTTACAACTGGGGATGCACAATATATAGGAATCAGCCGATATTAGCTAAAAATGCCAACATCGGTATCGGCCCGATGTTTAGTTTAACGCCGATGTGCAAAACAGTAATAAGCTTCACAACATACTATGGAACGCCATTTTGGTCTTGGCGTGTCAAAAAGATACACGTCAAATATAATTTTGACAATAACACTGTTGGACGAGTTAAATAATATTTTAATTTCACACGTCAAATAATTATATTATTTAATGTTGTGTGTTCTGAATTTGCACATGCAAGCCAAGCGCCACCACTACTATAAGTTGCAATGTCAAAGCTGTACAAAAAAAAATCGCAAACAAGCAAACACCGGCCACGAACGATGTGTTTACAATACCGCGTTGGTAATAAAACATTATTTGTTCGACCGCAACTTCTGGGGTAGCTAGCTAGCTAAAGCTTGGTACCTAGCTAGCACCAATACAACCAGCCTGAAAACAATGACCAGTAGAAACTGCAGTCATTGTCCTTATTCTTAGCAATGATTTAGGAATCCTTGTGTGTAAGTACTAGCTAGGTAGCCACTTGTTGTTCCCCTATTGAAATCGAACTTCAGTTAATGAAAATAAATTGCTAGCCAGCTACTTAACCCTGTTGCCCAAAGCTAACGTTATAAGCGGCCAGCTAGCTTCATCTGGCTAGTGATGCTCGACCAGACCGAGTTATGTGGTGAGAAGCTAGCCACAATAAGTATTAGGCGCATTAGTGGAATTTGCTGTTTGGCTTCAAAATAAAATTACCTATTTGAAAGTGATGCAGAAGGTTACAATTGGTGGAATCATGCCATATTTAGACTAGAGAATGTTATACAAGGTTGGAATATGAAATGTGGTATCAGTCTACTCGGTGACACCCACAGAATGCAACTGTGAAGAGTTTACGCAAATATTAGCGTTGTAGCTCTTATCGCGGGACTGACTGTGAAATCACCTCCCCAGTCAGCCTATTGTGTGTATTGACATTCATATTGCACTGTACAGCTTTACCTAAGGATTGGGGATCAATGAAATGGGGTATCAGTCTACTCAATACCCAATATATTTTATCCCACTGTCTTCCTGAGAGTTATCAGACTCAAACATCCACTCTGTATTGTTTTTCCTCTGGAATAGTGTTCAATACACATAGGTTGACAGTAAATGTGGCTCAATTCAGTTGTTTCAGAGTCCCGCAATAAGAACTATGATGCTAATGTTCTCTGGGTGTCACTGAGTAAACTGATACCCCATGTCATTGATCCACAATCCATAGGTAAGGCTGTACAGTGAAATAAGTATGCAATTCTAAAGTGTAATCCATCCAGTGTGATTTCAGATTTGTCAAATTAACACTTTTTGTTGATTTTATATAACATTCCAACCTCGTTTAGTATGATCTATTCAATAATGGCATAATTCTACTATTTGTATTAATTTGCATCAGTCAATGACACTTATTTTGAAGGCTAACCTCAAAGTCCATTATTGTGGCTAATCCTTATTGTGGCTAGCTTCACATAGATGTGTCCGACCACCATTAATCAACTAAGAACTGTCTTATAAATTACTGTTATTTTAGATGACACCTAGTTATATATTTAGCTAGCTAACTATAGCTACTGGAACAGATGTCATTTTTCTATGTTTTTTTTGGGAAGAACATTGTTTGCATCCCTGAGCCAGATAGTTCTTTTTTTTTTTTTTGACCAGCACTGTAGGTACAAGAGACATCTTTACCAGCATCATAGCATACGTATCGATGATTCGTTGTGATATGAAATACGAATGATAGTGTAATCAATGTGTAATAACTATGTAAAAAATATAATAAATGCGTTAAATAATTATGTGACGTGCAGTAGGGATGAAACGGTTACCGGTTTCACGATAAACCATGGTAAAATACCCGACGGTTAATATTAGGTTCAAATTTTAATTTATCATGAAAACTCATGGTAAATACTGTCCAGCATCAACCAAAGTTAGCAACAGTCTGACGCAGGTGCAGCATGCAATGCAGGTTTTGCTTTGTGTGAAAACATGGCAGAAGGCAGTGACAGCGCTCAGGAGATTTTCTTTTCAGAATTTTAAGAGGACCAAATCTGAAGTGTGGTCGTATTTTAGGTTTTACAAGAGTGGTGAGGGAAACTTAATCGAAGATGGTTACCCTGTCTTAGATATACAGTGCCTTGCGAAAGTATTCGGCCCCCTTGAACTTTGCGACCTTTTGCCACATTTCAGGCTTCAAACATAAAGATATAAAACTGTATTTTTTTGTGAAGAATCAACAACAAGTGGGACACAATCATGAAGTGGAACGACATTTATTGGATATTTCAAACTTTTTTAACAAATCAAAAACTGAAAAATTGGGCGTGCAAAATTATTCAGCCCCTTTACTTTCAGTGCAGCAAACTCTCTCCAGAAGTTCAGTGAGGATCTCTGAATGATCCAATGTTGACCTAAATGACTAATGATGATAAATACAATCCACCTGTGTGTAATCAAGTCTCCGTATAAATGCACCTTCACTGTGATAGTCTCAGAGGTCCGTTAAAAGCGCAGAGAGCATCATGAAGAACAAGCAACACACCAGGCAGGTCCGAGATACTGTTGTGAAGAAGTTTAAAGCCGGATTTGGATACAAAAAGATTTCCCAAGCTTTAAACATCCCAAGGAGCACTGTGCAAGCGATAATATATAAATGGAAGGAGTATCAGACCACTGCAAATCTACCAAGACCTGGCCGTCCCTCTAAACTTTCAGCTCATACAAGGAGAAGACTGATCAGAGATGCAGCCAAGAGGCCCATGATCACTCTGGATGAACTGCAGAGATCTACAGCTGAGGTGGGAGACTCTGTCCATAGGACAACAATCAGTCGTATATTGCACAAATCTGGCCTTTATGGAAGAGTGGCAAGAAGAAAGCCATTTCTTAAAGATATCCATAAAAAGTGTTGTTTAAAGTTTGCCACAAGCCACCTGAGAGACACCAAACATGTGGAAGAAGATGCTCTGGTCAGATGAAACCAAAATTGAACTTTTTGGCAACAATGCAAAACGTTATGTTTGGCGTAAAAGCAACACAGCTCATCACCCTGAACACACCATCCCCACTGTCAAACATGGTGGTGGCAGCATCATGGCTTGGGCCTGCTTTTCTTTAGCAGGGACAGGGAAGATGGTTAAAATTGATGGGAAAATGGATGGAGCCAAATACAGGACCATTCTGGAAGAAAACCTGATGGAGTCTGCAAAAGACCTGAGACTGGGACGGAGATTTGTCTTCCAACAAGACAATGATCCAAAACATAAAGCAAAATCTACAATGGAATGGTTCAAAAATAAACATATCCAGGTGTTAGAATGGCCAAGTCAAAGTCCAGACCTGAATCCAATCGAGAATCTGTGGAAAGAACTGAAAACTGCTCTTCACAAATGCTCTCCATCCAACCTCACTGAGCTCGAGCTGTTTTGCAAGGAGGAATGGGAAAAAATTTCAGTCTCTCGATGTGCAAAACTGATAGAGACATACCCCAAGCGACTTACAGCTGTAATCACAGCAAAAGGTGGCGCTACAAAGTATTAACTTAAGGGGGCTGAATAATTTTGCACGCCCAATTTTTCAGTTTTTGATTTGTTAAAAAAGTTTGAAATATCCAATAAATGTCGTTCCACTTCATGATTGTGTCCCACTTGTTGTTGATTCTTCACAAAAAAATACAGTTTTATATCTTTATGTTTGAAGCCTGAAATGTGGCAAAAGGTCGCAAAGTTCAAGGGGGCCGAATACTTTCGCAAGGCACTGTATATATATATATATATATATATATATATATCGCTGCGAAAGGGGGCATCACTTCAAATCTCTTGAGTCATCTTCATGACCACCACCCACTACTTTATAACGAATGCAATCTAAGTTTACTTTTAGCTCAATGCATGATGTGGGTACTTCGAAATGGGGGACAATTTCATGGTTTGTCTGTCTAACTTGCTAATAGCTTGTAAATAATTTAAACTGAAGCTTTGTATTACATACTCTTGTTAAAACACTACACGTTCTGCTGCTGTATGCGTCGTGTGCAGACTCTTCGCCCATTGCACACAATAACACGTTATGCAGTTTAGTCACCCAACCAGCATTATTTTGTTTATTTAAAATACGTCAGTCGTCGACTTGGTTGTAAAAGTGTTCCAACAGGAGAAACACTATATATGCATATACAAGACTCCGGTATTTATGTCAATTATTTGGCTCGTTGCAATTACTATCACTGTCTTAAGACTCATTTGTATTTATGTAAATTGTGCATGGGGTCATTGCATATACTCAAACGCAACACAGAATATTGTGTGTGTGATGTAGTAGTAAATAATACATTTGCTATTCCCTTGTTTACAGAGTGGGTGTGCAGCAGGCAAACCTAGTAATGCTACTGGTCACTTACAGTTGTGACACACTCGAGCAATCATTTAAAAGGCAGTCTACTTATGCACCCACATCAAAAACCTCACTGCAGCCATTTTATATTACATTGCAAAGGACATGATGCCATTTCAAAATGTTGAGGGCCTGGCTTTTTGAGACTGATGAAGGTTGCCATGCCTCACAACAAAGTGCCATCGCAATTTTTTTTTTCCAAGAATGAAATCCCAAACCTGTACAACCAAGTTAAAGCTACATCAGCTTCACTATCCATTACCTCACCCCAGACTGGCAACTGGAATAAAACTGCCTGGAAACTGTTCTTCCCAGACGATTACTCTGCTCACAAGAGTTTTTTGAGAATGTGGGGGATCAACAAGAAATGAATGGTCTGTATAACCAGACAACGCAACAAACATGATCAAGGCTTTTGACGAGTTCCCAGATCTGTGGCTTGGGTGCTTGGGCCATAATCTGAACCTGGCCATCTCAAAGGTTCTTAAAATTCAGAGAGTTGACAGCAGTCAAGGCCTGCCATCTGGTCCAAGGCTTCTCACGGAGCTGGAAGAGGGGAGAACTGAGAGAAGCAAGCTGCCCTCAACATGCCACAGAAGGCTGTAATCCATGATGCGGTGACCCTATGGGGATCTACACACAAGATGCTTTAGCGTTTCATCAGCCAGGCTGTGCGACACTGGCTGGAGAAAGGGGAACATGGCATCTGATGCCGACAAGTGTCATGGAGCAGCTGTGCCAGCTCCTTGAACCTCTGAGTAAGTTTACAGATGCACTTGCCTCAGAGACATGAGTGACACTGTCGGCCATCAAGCCTGTCCTGGACCACATCACCCGTGATGTTCTGGTGGAAAAGGATATGGAGCCATCCCTGACCAAGGAGACGAAAAGGGTAATGAGAGAAGACCTTAATAGATACAGAAAAAGCAAAGAGAGTCGTGCACATTACTTGTTTCATTGACCCCCCCACTTCAAAATGAGCTTTTTAGATGAGCCTGAGGCTGCAAAAGTTGACACTGACAGCTGTGTCCAGGAGGCCTTGAAGCTGGCAGCTGCACAAGTCAGGGAAGGACCATAAAGCACGAGCACCACCAACACCCCCACAGCAGCATCGGAAGGGAAAGGCCTGGCTGGGTTGCTGCAAAAGATTACCTCAAGGCAGCAGAGAGGTGAAGAGGGTCAGATGCTGACCACCCCAGAAGACCGAGTGAAAGAAGAGAACAAGGATCCACTGGTGTGGTGGTTGGGGCCATGAATCAGACCTGCCTCACCTTGCCAGGATGCTTTTGTGCATCCCAGCAACCAACGTGCCATCGGAGAGAGTGTTCAGTACCAGTGGGCACATTTTAACAATACTGCGATAATACTGATCACGTGATAATTTTGGTCATTATGATCGTGATATTACATTTTCATACCGTTTCATCTCTAATGAGCAGTCATATTCGGGTCCTGGTTGGTCACATCAAATAGTGTTATTTGACGTGCATCTTTTTTGACACGCAAAGACCCAAACGGTGTTAACGACTGAACAAATGAACAATTAAACGGCACAGCAAGTAAGTGAAAGAAATAGGTTTTCGATGTATGTTTTACTGGTAATGGGAACATGCGTAAATGGCAACAAAATAACTTTGGTCAGTGTGGTGTGTGTGTTATTTATAATGACGGCCTACCCTGGCCAAACCCGGACTACGCTGGGCTAATTGTGCGCCGCCCTATGGGACTCCCAATCACGGTCAGATAGACCTTAGACAGCTGTGTCAGTGTGTGGGTGTGTAAACTATTTAACTGTACTAGAATGCTTAAATGGCAGCAACATTTTTTTATATCGGTATTGTTTTTTTGGGGCAAGGAACGTATTGGCCAGAAATGTAATGATGGTGCATCACTAGTTACAACCTTATTGTAAAATGTATTACATTGTTTCCCCCCTCATCAATCTACAGTCGGTACACCATAATGACAAAGCAAAAACAGGTTTTTGGAATTTTTTGCAAATGTCTTAAAAATAAGACTGAAATAACACAGACATAAGTATTCAAACTTTACTCAGAACTTTGTTGAAGCATCTTTTTTAGCAATTACAGCCTCGAGTCTTCTTCGGTATGACTTTACAAGCTTGGCACACCTGTATTTGGAAGTTTCTCCCATTCTTCTCTGCAGATCCTCTCAAGCTCTGTCAGGTTGTATGGGGAGCGTCACTGCACAGCTATTTTCAGGTCTTTCCAGAGATGTTCGATCGGGTTCAAGTCCGGGCTCTGGCTCGGCCACTCAACGACATTCAGAGACTTGTCTTGAAGCCACTCCTGTATTGTCATGGCTTTGTGCTTAGGGTCGTTGTCCTATTGGAAGGTGTACTTTCGCCGCAGTCTATGGTCCTGAGCACTCTGGAGCAGGTTTTCATCAAGGATGATCAATGGAAACAAGCAAAGGGTCTGAATACTTATGTAAATAAGCTATTTATTTTTAATACATTTGCAAAAACTGTCATTATGGGGTATTGTGTGTAGATTGATGAGGAAAAATATGTATTTAATACATTTTAGAATAAGGCTGTAATGCAACAATGTGGGAAAAGTCAAGGGGTCTGAATACTTTGAATGCAAGTCTTGTACTTCAGTTATCAGACTCCAGTGGAATCAATGTCTAACTGTACCTGTAGCATTGGCATATGCAGTGGTGGAAAATGTACACAATTGTCATACTTGCGTAAAAGTAAAGATACCTCAATAGAAAATGACTCAAGTGAAAGTCACCCAGTAAAATAGTACTTGAGTAAAAGTCTAAAAGTATTTGGTTTTAAATATACTGTACTTAAGTATCAAAAGTAAATGTAATTGCAAAAATATACTTAAGTATCGAAGGTAAAAGTATAAATCACTTTAAATTGCTTATATTATCCTCTTTGGGCTGAGATCCCGTTAACAGGATCCATATGACAACAGCCAGTGAAAGTGCAGGGCGCCAAATTCAAAACAACAGAAATTTCATCATTAAAATTCCTCAAACATACAAGTTTTTCACACCATTTTCAAAGATACTCTTCTTGTTAATCCAAACCACAGTGTCCGATTTCAAATAGGCTTTACGGCAAAAGCACCACAAACGATTGTTAGGTCAGAGCCAAGTCACAGAAAAACACAGCCATTTTTCCAGCCTAAGAGAGCATGAAGGCTGTTGGTCTAAAGTGGAGGAGTCCTATCCTCACAATCACACCCATTGGCTGTGCTGCTCATTCATTGAATCTGCTTCTCAAGGACGACATGGCACTAAAAACAGTGGATACACTCTACAAGAGAGCCAAGGAAATGGTTAGGTATGTGAAGGGTCATCAAGTTATAGCAGTGTTATGTTCTTATTTTTCAGAGTAAATAACTCATGGACACTAGAGAAGCTTAACCAAGTTGAATTCTTCCCAAAGGGTCGTTACAGCTGTAATTCAGACAAAGACATGGCTCCCCCGTGGTGGTATTCATACCCCACTTTCCTCCTTATCTCTAAACATTGCATCATTCTTGCTACGCAGGGAACTAAGTGATATGAGCCATCAACGGTTTCTCCCCTTATCAATACTGTCACATGCAATTGTTTCCCCTGCACTCCCCCCTCTTGTCTCTTGTGTAACTAATGTTCCTATACTCTGAGTATAACAATGTTCAAAGTTTGCTGCTGTTGGATTCTGGGAGTAATCTACCTCACCAAGCAAAGTGAGAAGAATAAAGAGCACCACATTGAAGCAGCCCAGCAACACCCATTGAGGTGGTGTTGCCATCATGTTTGACAGTCTCCTGGAAGGGAAGGGGTCTCTCCAAGAAATGGCCATATCAGTCTGCCGATATGGACAACCCATCAAGAGGATCCTTCTGGATTATGTATTTTGGGAGAGAGTGGTAAGCATCCTGAAACTCCTGAAACCTATAGCAGTAGGATTGAGGGAGACAATGCCATCCTGTCTGATGTTCAGACTCTGCTTGCAGATGTAATAATAAATCCATACTGCCCTTCCCACTTCACTGTTGCTCCAAGCAGAGGAAACTGCAGTTCTGAAGCCCATACACGCCACATCGTACATGTTGGACCCCAAGTATGCTGGCAAGAGCATCCTGTCTGGTGCAGGGATCAACAAGGCCTATGGTGTCATCACCACCGTGTCTCGCCACCTTGGCCTGGATGAGGGCACAGTTCTTGGCAGCCTGGCGAAGTACACTTCCAAGCAAGGGCTTTGGGAGGGAGATGCAATATGGCAGTCGTGCCAACATATCTCAGCCACTTGGTGGAAGGGACTTTGGAGATCTGAGGCTCTTTCCCCTGTTGCCTCCATAATCTTCCAAATCCCGTCTCCGAGCGTAACTGGTCTTTGTTTGGGAACGCACTCACCAAAGCACGCAACAGGCTGACCAATAGAAGGGTTGAAAAATGTGTGGCCAACTGGGCAAATTTGAGGCTTTTTGAGCCTGACAACAAGCCATCCTCAACAAGGTTGGAAAGTGACAGTGAAGATGATGTTCAAGAGGTGGACATTTAGGAGGTCCAGGGAGAAGACAGTCTAGAAACTAAAGCTTTGGTTATCATTTTACAGATATTTGTTAATGTTTTTGGGAGATGTGATGGATCATTCAATATTCCCTTTTGTTTAGTGGAGAGTCAAAATCATTTAATTAAAGTTAAATTTGTAACTAAAGTGTTTTTTTTCTATTGGAAGGATTTAATCATTTGCATTTATGTCTACTTATAAGGTAAAAGGTTTGTCTCCATATGATAGTGGTTAGGATTCGGCGCTCTCATCGCCGCAGCCCGGGTTCGATTCCCGGTCAGGGAACTGCTCTTTTGGGGCGGCAGGGTAGCCTAGTGGTTAGAGCTTTGGACTAGTAACCGGAAGGTTGCAAGTTCAGACCCCCTGAACAGGCAGTTAACCCACTGTTCCTAGGCTGTCATTGAAAATAAGAATTTGTTCTTAACTGACTTGCCTAGTTAAATAAATATGGTAAATATATCCAATGCAAAAAACAACCACATTTTAAATGGTATTAATAGGCATATTTCCATTTATTCCCGTTAATTCCCACGGAAAGTTTCCACCTCCTGAATATTTCCCAAAATGTGTAATCCTAGTCACTAGTACAGTCCTGATCTAGGTCTAAACTTGATCTCATAGCAGCACCCCATAACCAGTGATCGCACACTTTTTTTAATTAAATTTTTTTAAACTCTTCCCAGCTTCATGTGTCTTCTAAGCTGTGATCTCAGAGCCCTTTTGAGCCTTTCCATTAGTGTGCTCTGCATAATCATGGATCATATGGTCTACTCCTTTCCTCAGTTCCAGATCATATGTGAAGGTGTAGGGCTTGTAACTGAATACCACCTGTAGAGGCACAGAGCCACACCTTGAGTTGATCACATGACATGGTGGGGTGACGAAGTTACACTATTAAAAAGAGCATTGGTAACTTTTGGTGTGTGTGTGGTAGGCAAAGGTCAGGTGTAAGAGGTCTTCAAGTCTCCTCTGTTCTGTAGACCATGACGTCTAAGGACTTATCTCACAGCAGGCTACCGACCGAGATCTTCTGGGGCTTGGTCTCCTGGCAACCATCACCACAGAGAGCCAACTACATTGACAACAGGATATTTGATCCTAACTGTGATGGAGGCAGGTGGTCTTAGTCACCCATACTTAATCAGGGAGGGAAGCTAACCAGGTGCTAAGGTGTATGTCTCCCTCAGTCAGGTGTATCTGTGACAGGTTTGTGTAATGTACTGAATAGTCCGTCAACCCCTACCTGTTCGGCTTGGAATACTCTTCTTTACGTACAGTTTGTTTATTATACACTAATATTCAAAGGCATGTGAACTACACATAGGGTTTAGACACAAGCAAGAGGAGATGGACATATGTTGTGTTCTAGCATGTTACACATTAACCACAATCTCTCTTACAATCCCACTCTTTCTCTCCAGGGTTGTGATCCCTGTTCCCAGACCCAACGCAGTAAGCTGCAGCACCGTAGAGCTCGTATCAACCAGCAGATAAACAAGGAGATGAGGATGAGGGCCGGGGCTGAAAACCTCTTCAGGTGAGCTGGGGTGGGGGTGGGGGCAGGGTCAGGGGTGAGGGAAGGGACAGGTCATTGTACAAGTGGTCGAATACTGTCTCTGCTCCTGTGTGTACACAGCTCTGCGGGGCATCCACTCCCTCCCCTCCCCTGTGGTGGAAATGGGAACCCCAAGCCCTACTACCTGTGGAAACGTTGAGCTCTATCATATACAAACACTAGCAGATGGAAATACACAACTATTTTAGGGTATATTGGGAGCACCTCCAAACCCCACACCATCCTGTTTTTATCACTATTTATCCCATGGTGTGTGGGTTTTGTGTATTGCCATTCCACAGGTTTGATGCCTGTTATTTTCCACCTTCATTTTTCAAGTGTATTTTGTCAGAAGTGTAAATCTCACACACACACACTTTGACCTGTGCTGAACTTGAACAGTTATAATACAGCCTGTTATCGTTCTCTCCTTTTAAAGTAATTTGGGTTTTTTTTTTCCCAGAAAAGTAGCTGGTGGCAGGACATCAAAGCTGAGCTAGGTTTTTAAAGTGCATCAAACCAAACCATCTCAAGAGCATTAGCATAATTTTGATCCTCTCCCTCTCTGCCTTTTCTTCTCTCCCCCAACTCTTATTTCATCAAGTTTATCCTACACTTATTAGTAATGTTTGAGCCACTGAAGGACATGGTGTATTGGATTGGTCTGAGTGGTATAATAGGACACTGTCTCTCTTTTAACATATATATTCATCTGAGAGGAGGAGATGATGATGAGTAGGACGTACTTATAGCAGTGTGCTTTATTCTTTAGTCATTATCTAATAAGATAAACACCTAGAACAACATCAAGCTAGTTGAAAGAACCATTTCTCCCCTGTTTGTGTGTCAACCCTCCCTCTTACTATTTTTCTTTCTTGCCTGACGTAATTAGGTTTTGAGAAAGATGGCAAGTAAGATTAAGATTAGTCATCGAATGAGTAGATATTTCATGCACCCTGTATCCTGTTCACCAGCGTTTTCATGGTCGAGTCATGGTCAACAGGGTTGATTCAGGCTAGGACATGAATCACATTGTCGTACTTGTGAATATGCAGCTTGACTTGAGAGAGAGAACCATTAAAAAAGGGAGTACTAGGGGATGGGGGTAATAACACCCACCAGCAACACCCAGCCCTTCCCCCATTTTTGGGACTAGGTCACAGAGACAAATAGACCCCCAGTCAGCCACCAATCAACAGGCTTTGTGTCCCGCTGCTGCATCTTTCCCTTTCCATTCCCAGGCAGAAAGAAGGATTCCCAGGGAGGGCAGCTGTTGTAGGAATCTCATTGCTGATTGTAAGACCAGGCTTTAGTTCAGTGGGTTAACACATAGTATTTTGGCATCATGCAGGAAACTACGGTTCAATGCCAGTCGGACAAACGTGTGTGTCGGGATATCCCAGACATAAAAAAAAAAAAAAAAAACTGTTGAACTAAAGTCATCTGTCCTTTCGACCAATTTATTTTTCCATATATAATCAACTATATGCAAATATATACATATTTTTCCATACATAATCAACTAAATATGCATTGAGCTTGTCTGATGCTTTAAGTTCACTGTTTTGATGAAATAAGACCCAAATGACTCAAGGGAGCCAGAGATCAAGATACCATCCTCATCCTGCTCCAACTGGCTTTTGCCATTACTCTCCTGAAGTTGCCGGTAATAGGCTACACAAGGAGCCAATGTAGCTTACCATTTCTACTGATCTTCGTCCCAGTTATGGTTTTCATTTGCACATTTTCATGGAACCGTTTAATTTAATTTATAATAATGTCTTCTCAAAATCATTGTCGTGGTTAATCAAAATTCTATCCAAATCTAAATGATAAACCTGAAAAGTAACTTTATTTCCATTGCCAACTATGTAAAAATACCCTATAAAACCAACAAATAAAAACATTGCTGCCTGCAGGTAGAACATATCCTGAAAAAAATGAAATATCCTATGTATGGTTTGTCTGCAACAAACTTGAAACATTGTATAAAATATTAACTTCAGTCTGACCTGAAGCTCCTTGCAACATTGTATAACATATTCTGGGCCCCAGAGTTTCCATGCCAGTGAGTGAGTAGGCCTATTTTATGACATTTCCACTGGATCAGAGCATGACATTTTTCCCTTTCACGCTGAGTGGTTATCGAAAGGGAGAGAGCTGGAAAGATTTTTCGAATGCATTGAGGAATTGTCATTCACAATGGATTTAAAAACAGGCTTGCTGTTTGAGGTGAAGAAAACATTACTTTGAGAAGTTCCACAGCTTATCAGTGGTGGTGCATTAAGTCAATCAGAAATACTATCAGATCCCCAAATGGGCATTTATAGGCCTACTTCTATGCGTGCGTGTCCTTACTCAACATTGACAGGAGCGCTCCAAACAAAAGACTACTAAATTAACAAAACTCGTAAATGAAATAAACCAAGTCTAGCATAAGTTGTGCGCTCTGAAAACATGTATTATTTTACCTTTTTTTTTTTACATTCTAGAATATTAGCGATGACAACAAAACTATGAAATAACACATGGGAATCATGTAGTAACCAAAAAGTGCTAAACAAAATCTAAATATATTTGAGATTCTTCAAAGTAGCAACCCTTTGCCTTGATGAGCTTTGCACACTCTTGGCATTCTCTCAATCAGCTTCATGAGGTAGTCAGTCACCTGTAATGCATTTCGATTAACAGGTGTGCCTTGTTAAAAGTTAATTTGTGGAATTTATTTCCTTAATGCATTTGAGCCAATCAGTTGTGGTGACAAGGTAGGGGTTGTATACAGAAGATCAAGTCCATATTGTGGCAAGAACAGCTCAAATAAGCAAAGAGAAATGACAGTCCATTACTTTGAGACATGAAGGTCAGTCAGTATGGAAAATGTCAAGAACTTTGAACGTTTCTTCAAGTGCAGTCACAAAAACAATTAAGCGCTATGATGAAACTGACTCATGAGGACAGCCACAGGAAAGGAAGACTGCAGAGGATAAGTTCATTCGAGTTAACTACACCTCAGATTGCAGCCCAGATAAATGTTTCAGAGTTCAAGTAACAGACATCTCAACATCAACTGTTCAGAGAAGACTGCGTGAATCGGGCCTTCATGGTCGAGGTGTGTGGGTGCTTTGTTGGTGGCACTTTCTGTGATTTATTTAGAATTCAAGGCACACTTAACCAGCATGGCTACCACATCATTCTGCAGTGATACGTCATCCCATATGGTTTGCGTTTAGTGGGACTATCACTTATTTATTTTTTGGTTACTACATGATTCCATATGTGCTATTTCATGGTTTTGATGTCTTCACTATTATTCTACGATGTAGAAAATAAGAAATCCTTGAATGGGTGTGTCAACTTTTGACTGGTACTTTATGGCACACGACACACCCCTCTTAAACAGTGCATTTGGAAAGTTCAGACCCCTTGACTCTTTCCACATTTTGTTAAGTTACAGCCTTAATCTAAAATGTATTAAATAAAATAATCAATCTACACACTATACCCCATAATTAAAAATCAAGAACAGGTTTAGACATTTTTGCAAATGTATTACAAATAAAAAAAATACATTTACATAAGTATTCAGACACGTTGCTATGAGACTAAATTGAGCTCCGGTGCATCCTGTTACCATTAATCAATTGATTGGACTTGTGTGCCTTTCCAAATCAACTGTCCATGTAAGGTCCCATAGTTGACAGCAAAACCCAAGCCATGAGGTTGAAGGAATTGTCCGTAGAGCTCCGAGACAGGATTGTCGGCAGATCTGGGGAAGGTACCAAAACATTTCTGCAGCATTGAATGTCCCCAAGAACAATGACCGCCATCATTCTTAAATGGAAGACGTTTGGAACCACCAAGACTCTTCCTAGAGCTGGCCACCCGGCCGAACTGAGCAATCGGGGGAGAAGGGCCTTGGTCAGGGGGATGATCGAGAACCCAATGTTCACTCTGACAGCACTCCATAGTTCCTCTGTGGAGATGGGAGAACCTTCCAGAAGGACAACCATCTCTGGAGCACTCCATCAATCAGGCTCTTATGGTGGAGTGGCCAGACAGAAGCCAATCCTCAGTAAAAGGCTCATGACAGCTGCTTGAGGTTTGCCAAAGGCACCTAAAGGACTCTCAGACCATGAGAAACAGGATTCCATGGTCTGATAATCTTAATTTCAACTTTTTTGGTCTGAATGGCAAGCGTCATGTCTGGACAAAACCTGGCGCCATCCCTACAGTGAAGAATGGTGTGGCAGCATCATGCTGTGGAGATGTTTTTTAGCGGCAGGTACTGGGAGACTAGTCCGGATCAAGGAAAAGATTAACGGCGCAAAGTACATGATAACATGCTCAGGGCCTCAGACTGGGGCTTCCAACAGGACAACAACGACCCTAACAACACAGCCACAGGAGTGGCTTCGGGACAAGTGTCAATGTCCTTTTGTGGCCCAGAAAGTGCCCGGATTTGAACCCGATCGAACATCTCTGGAGAGACCTGAAAATAGCTGTGCAGCGACGCTCCCCATCCAACCTGACAGAGTTTTTTTATTTTACCTTTATTTAACCAGGCAAGTCAGTTTAAGAATAAATTCTTATTTTCAATGACGGCCTAGGAACAGTGGGTTAACTGCCTGTTCAGGGGCAGAACGACAGATTTGTACCTTGTCAGCTCGGGGGTTTGAACTTGCAATCTTCCGGTTACTAGTCCAACGCTCTAGGCTACCCTGCCGTTTGAGAGGATCTGCAGAGAAGAATGGGATGAACTCTCCAAATACAGGTGTGCCAAGCTTGTAAAGTCATACCCAAGAAGACTCGAGGCTGTAATTGCTGCCAAAGGTGCTTCAACAATGTACTGAGTAAAGTGTCTGAATACTTATGTAAATCTGATATTTCAGTTTTATTTTTAATAAATGTGCAGATTGAGGGAAAAAAAGTAAGAATCAATTTTAGAACAAGGGTAATGTTACAAAATGTGGAACAATTCAAGGGGTCTGAACACTTTCCGAATTGGGGGGGGGGGGGTGTATTTTATTAATTTATTTGCTACTGCTCGACTAAAAACCATCTTGGTCGACCAACAGCCTGTAGACCAGTCGAATAATTGGGGTCAGCTCTAATCTCATTAGAGCTTCATATTATGTGCTGTCATGCTAACAGGCCAGTGTGTTATCTACTTTGGGAAAGGAATTCTAGTGAGGAAGACTGCGAGTCTAATCCTATAGGGGATGACATCACTCAGTTCGTTACTGGAAGTCCGAGCAGTACAGGGGATTTTACTGGGGGTGGTGTGACCGTGACTTAACTGAAGTGATGAGCACACACAGGCCCTTATATTTTTTTCTAGAGTAAAACAACAGTTATGTGACTCACTCAACACAGACACACATTATACACTGGTGGTATCAGACAGTTTAGCAGCAATACTTGGTTGTTTCTGTTGTAGATCATGCGTGGAAGCGTGTGTGTGTGTGTGTGAGAGAGAGAGAGAAGTGGGATACATGGCAAGCCACTAAAGCTAACCATAATCAGATTGAAACTGGCTTGTCCTGGAGAGAGAGAGACGTGCATGTTTTTGGGGTGGGGTGAGGAGGGTAGGAGGTCTGATGTGGGATTAGCCTGTGGGGGGCAGGGGGAAAGAGAGTCACAGATGCGTGCTTCAAGGTGTGTGTGTAAGGACGGGTTGTTTAAATGTTATTGATAACCTTATAATTAGGGGACAAGTCACCTGCAGTAGGTATGTTTGACTCGCTCTTGTTGATTCCTAATACTCTTTTGGAAAAGGGAATAGCTATCTCCCCAAGTTATTACAGAATTGGGTTGAGTGGGTTCCTCTTGACTGTGTGTATTGGGCGTAATAGTAAAAAATCAAGTATGTGTACTGTAATTGGGTTGTGTGCTGTGTTATGTCCCAATATGCTTGGGGCCCCAGAAAGGGAAGTAGAAGGAGGCCCTTTTCTCAGTAAATACAGGATGTATGAGCTACTGTACATCCATTCAGAACTATGTCGAACCGGATTGAGCTGGATAAAGATCACAAGGTGACGATGAAGAGCGACTCGTGGTCTCGTTAGTACATCCTATTTCAGGTAGGGTGTCTCATATGAATGTATTTGTGTGTTGCAGAGCCACCACTAACAACAAAGTGAAGGAGACTGTGGCTCTAGAGCTGAGCTTTGTCAACTCCAACCTGCAGCTACTGAAGGAAGAACTAGAGGAGCTCAACAGCAGTATGGAGGTCTATCAGACAGAGAGGTAACACACACTGAGGTGGAGGGTGTGAACACTCAATGCGCCGATGTCCTATTTGCTTTAATTATAGCCTAATGAGAGTGGCCTGGTATGCTAGTAATGAGGCGCTAGTAATCCAGCCCAGCTGAAGCTCAGGGTCACAAGTGGTGCAAATCCTTTGATTTAGACTCATTACAGTTTTTGTTCAGTCGCTTTGGTGCAAAACTCAAAACAGATCATCAAAAAGGTAGTCGTTTCAAAACTAAGCACATTTTCAATTGACTAAGTACAACACACAATCAGTCACTTTTTCACCAAACGTAAGTGTTTCATCAAGGAATACATGTTTCGCATTGCAATAGATGTTCATATAAAGTAATTGCCTTTCACAATACATTGCTCACATTATATTTTTCTATTCTTAAGACATTTTACTATTTCTTAATCCGACTGCTATTAATTGCTGTTCAATTGAACGTTAGAATGGGAAAAACAAGTGACTTTGAGCATGGTATGTCTTGCCTAGTTAAATAAAGGTTAAACTATATATATATATATATTTTATGATTGTTGGTGCTAGGCACGCCGGTTCCAGTGTCTCAAAAGGCCTGCCTCCTAAGATTTTCACGCACAACAGTGTCTAGAGAACGGCGCGACAAACTAAAAACATCCCATCAGCGATAGTCCTGTGGGCAAAAACAGCTAGTTGATGAGGGGTCGAAGGAGAATGGCAAGAATCATGCAAGCTAACAGGCGGGCCCCAAACAGGCAACATAACGACACAGTACAACAGTGGTGTGCAGAACGGCATCTCGGGAACACAAGTTGTTGGTCCTTGTCAAGGATGGGCTGTTGCAGGAGATGACTACAATGAGTTCCACTCGTATCATCTAAAAACAAGAAGAAGCGGCTCCGGTGCGCACGCGATCACTAACACTGGACAATTGAGTTGAAAAACATTCCCTGGACCGACAAATCATGGTTCCTGTTACATCATGATGCCAGAGTCAGGATTTGGCGTTAGCAGCATTAGTCCATTGCCCCATCATGCCTGGTGTCAACGGTACAGGCTGGTTGCGGTGGTGTTGGGAATGTTTTCCTGGCACAAGTTAGGTCCCTTGATACCAGTTGAGGAAAGTTTCAATGCCACACCTTAGAATACATGCCCTGAAGAATTCCGGCTGTTCTGGAGGCAAAGGGGTTTGTCCCGGTACTAAACTCAGCAAAAAAAGAAACGTCCCTTTTTCAGGACCCTGTCTTTCAAAGATAATTGGTAAAAATCCAAATAACGTCAGATCTTCATTGTAAAGGGTTTAAACACTGTTTCCCATGCTAGTTCAATGAACCATAAACAATTAACTTTAGGGCTATGGGATTGATATGACAACAGCCAGTGAAAGTGCAGAGCACCAAATTCAAACAACAGAAATCTCATAATTAAAATTCCTCAAACATACATGTATCATATACCATTTTTAAAGGTAATCTTGTTGTTAATCCCACCAAAGTGTCCAATTTCAAATATGCTTTACAGCGAAAGCACCACAAACGATTGTTAGGTCACCGCCAAGTCACAGAAAAATTCAGCCATTTTTCCAGCCAAAGAGAAGAGTCACAAAGAGCAAATATAGATAAAATGAATCACTAACCTTTGATTTTCATCAGATGACAGTCATAGAACTTCATGTTACACAATACATATGTTCGATAAAGTGCATATTTATATAAAATAAATCTCAGTATACATTGGCGCGTAATGTTCACTAGTTCCAAAAACATTGCAGAGAGTCACATCATTTTACAGAAGTACTCATTATAAATGTCGACGATAAATACAATTGTTAGACATGGAAATATAGATGCACTTCTCCTTAAAGGACAATAACACCCCCCAAAAAAATTATTTTTCCAAAACCTTAAAAATTATCTGTGGTTTAAGCATTGTTGTGTTTAGAACATAACATCTATTTATACAAATAAATGTTAAAAAATAAAAGTGAATTTGAAAGTGAAAATCTCTAGGAAAACTCATAAATGCCTTTCATTCAGGCGGCCATTTTGGGAATTCTTGGCAAAATTTGAGTATACTCACTTCTCCAGACACCACTGGATAGGGCCGATTTGAAAGACAGCAGTCACACACAGCATGATGTTAAAGGATAAGCAATCCATTCAGTGGGCATAAGTCAACAAGTCCCAATCATATGAATACAAAAACACAGCCATTAGTCTAAGCATTTCCAAATCGAAATGTACAATTTATTACTTCCCATTGCATAGAACATTTCACATTTAGCACACACAGTAACCGGTGGTCTAAAGTTTAAATACAACACTGTTTCAGGTATTTTGAAAGAGATATCTAACAGCAAGCAAGCTGCAATAACAAACACAGTTCCACTCACCAGATCATTTGAAACGTCTTGTTGAAAGTTATTCTTTAAAAGGGAGAAACTAACAAATTTAGCAACAACATCCTCTTCGATAACACCTTCTGCAAATTAGCCTAAAACAAAAGTTGTTGCACAGTGACCTGTTGGCCTTCTAGAAGGCAGAAGTTTTTGTAAAAACGGTCCCACTTATTACAAGTCAAAATGTGATTGGTTGATTCTACTGTCACTCCAATTTTTTTGCCCTAATATAGTTGAATGGCAGAGGCCTTCCATCTAGCTTCTGATGGTCGAGCCAATGGCTGACTTGGCTAGCTAGATTTATCTCCCCAGAGACCACCAAAGAAAAATCCTGATTGGATATTTATTTTCTCTGCAGCGTTAACTCTTTCCTTTCCAACAAAAACTGAAGCTATTTAAAAAAAACAACAACATGTAATCGCTATCATTGAAAATAAGAATAGATTTAGAATTATTATAATGATTTTATAATTCCTTAGCCCTTCTCTGAAGGCATAGAAGGCCCGCATTGTTCCCCACTGTTTTGGTGGGTAATAATTTGTAGATTGGCTCTATTTGCCCACCGCATGTATTTTGCCCACCGCATGTATGTATAAAGAATCCATATTATCTTCTGAAATAAGAACACGGAAATACTGGATATTTTGCTCTTATTATGGTGGCGAATTGACAAAATTACAATCATGGTATCATTGGACTTGCATTTTTCTGGTCTTGGACTCTCTCGTCACGCTCTTAGTCTTGAATTGGTCTCACTTTAGGCGGTCTCGAACACAGCACTGTTATTGCCTAATGTGATAACAGCGTAATGTACTGTGGCATAATACATTCACAGTGCAATTTTTAAATATGTATCTTAAATGTCTTGCTATTGGATTAACTGGTTCTTAGGATAACTAAATTGAGAAGATGAAATTTGTTGTGTTTTGGTGATTTAAACCAATGTACTCAGTGTATACCAATGTATATTTCACAGTAAACTTACATTTTTGATCAATGGTTTTGTGATGAAAGATGTCTACGAACAAAATGTATGCACAATTAAAAGCTATGAATGTAAGAGTGGCTGCGTTACAGTAGTGCTGAGCGACTAGTACTTTTTGAGGCCGATTCGGTTCCATTAGTAAAAAAAAACAATCATGGTTTTCGGTTTCAATTAAAAACATTTGAAATGCATTATGAAAAATTGACAGTCAAATTATTTTAGAGCTTTTTAATAGGAATTCCAAAGCCAACATTCGATTGCTAAAACATTGAAAATTATTCCATTGTCTCTGTCAGGTCCACATTTTGTAAACCTCAACAGAAAAATGGGAAATTACTATGAAAAAAATACTATTTCAATTGTGTATAGTTGACTTTTATTATTTTTATTTTCATCGCATCTCTGCTGAGGCAGTAGCAGCTAGCCAACCAGACAATGTTATCTGTGCTCACCATACTGTACAGTCTTTAGTCATGCTTTTTAGCTACGCTAGCCTGCCTAAGTATGCTGCAGAGCTGTCTGACGAAATAATTTGACTAGTTTTTCAAAGTACAATATATACAAAGTATGTGGACGCCCCCTCAAATTTGTGGATTCGGATATTTCAGCCACATCCGTTGCTGACAAGTGTATAAAATCGAGCACACAGCCATGCAATCTCCATAGACAAACATTAGCTGTAGAATGGCCTTACTGAAGAGCTCAGTGACTTTCAAAGTCAGACCGTCATAGGATGCCACCTTTCCAAAAAGTCAGTTTGTCAAATGTCTGCCCTGCAACTGTAAGTGCTGTTATTTTGAAGTGGAAATGTCTAGGAGCAACAACGGCTCCGCTGTAAAGTGGTAGGCCACACAAGCTCACATAATGGGGCCACTGTGTGCTGAAGCACGTAAAAATCATCTGCCCTCGGTTGCAACACTCACTACCAAGTTTCAAACTGCCTCTGGAAGCAACCTCAGCACAAGAACTGTTCGTCGGAAGCTTAATGAAATGGGTTTCCATGGCCGAGCAGCCACAGACGAGCCTAAGATCAGCATGCACAGGGCCAAGCGTCTGCTGGGGTGGTGTAAAGCTCTCCGCCATTGGACTCTGGAGCAGTAGAAACACGTTCTCTGGAGTGATGAATCACGCTCCGCTCCATTCCATTTACAAGTATTACCAGTTCTGAGTATTGTAATTAATTTTTTATTTTTTTATTCACCATATACTTGTGAAAATAGTACCAAAGTGATAATAACGACGAATTACCAGGGAGGGAGGTGGAACAGTTAGGAGGGGTGAGGGGTTACTGTCATAATAGGGATGGTGTGAAGGGAGGCAGATTTGGGTTTGTCTGTGGAGGTATGTGATGTGTCTTTTCACACACATATTGATCTCTCTTCTCTCTCCTTCAGTGAAGCCATCAATGTTCCCATGATCCCACTGGGTCTGAAGGAGACCAAGGAAGTGGACCTCACTGTTCCTCTCAAGGTGAGGAGAAAAATATGCCTCTTGCTCGCTCTCTCGGTCTCTGTATGTGTGTGTTGAAGTGACTGATCTCTCTGTTGAAGTGACTGTCCTCTGCCCTTCTCTCTCAGGAATATATCTGTGAGCACTACAGGGAGGACAGCTCTCTGTTTGAGAAAGAAATCAAGGAGTTTATGGAGCTCAGACAGGTTAGAACAGAAGTCAACCGCTCTTGGAAAGCACTGCCACCTAGTGGCTTTAGCTATATCACTAACAATATAAACTGGCCGGCTAAATGTTTGATAATTCTGAGTATCATATCATTTATACACTGTGGGTGTGTAAACAATATTATACACTGTTTTGTGAATAAACAATTGTTTTAGTTGGTAAATGTGTTCACATATTAATGTTGTTGACATAGCTTGTAAATGTGTTGTTATACATCATATGTGTCATTGAGCGTGTGTGTTCTAAAATGAGTGTGTGTGCTAATATATGCCCCTGTGTGATCATCAGGCCATGCGTACCCCCAGTCGTAACGAGGCAGGTTTGGAGCTCCTGGTAGAGTATTATAACCAGCTGTACTATCTGGACCAGAGGTTCTTCCCCCCACACAGAACACTAGGAGTCCACTTCCACTGGTCAGACTCTTAGTCTCACACAAACTCTTCACTTACAGTGCCTTCAAAAAGGACACACACACACACACACACAGAAATGTTTATGGGTTCCCCCTCTCCTTTATTCATACCCTTGACTTATTCCACATTTTGATGTTATTGATAAAATATATTATTTTCTCACACTACCCCATAATGACAACGTGAGAACATGTTTTTAGTAAAGTTTGCTAATTTATTGAAAATTACATACAGACATATCTAATTTCAGATAAGTATTCACACCCCTGAGTCAATACATGTTACAATCACATCTTTCTGGGTGTCTCTAAGAGCTTTGCACACCTGGATTGTACAAGTTGGTTGTTGATTGCTAGACAGCCATTTTCAAGTCTTGCCATAGATTTTCAAGGCAATTTTAATTAAGAACTGTCACTAGGCCACTCAGGAACATTCAATATTGTCTTGGTAAGGTAACTACAGTGTATATTTTGGCCTTGTGTTTTAGGTTATTGTCCTGCTGAAAGATGAATTTGTCTCCCAGTGTCTGTTGGGAAGCAGACTGAACCAGGTTTTCCTCTAGAATTATGCCTGTGCTTAGCTCCATTCCATTTCCTTTTTATCCTAAAATACTCCCTAGTCCTTGCCAATGACAAGCATACCCATAACATGATTCAGCCACCACCATGCTTGAAAATATGAAGTTGTACTTCGTGATATGTTGCGTTGGATTTTCCCCAAACATAACACTTTTTATTCAGGACACAAAGTTATTTTCTTTGCCACATTTTTTGTTGTTTTACTTTAGTACCTTATTGCAAACACATTTTTATTCTGTACTCTTTTCACTCTGTAGTTTAGGTTAGTATTGTGGATTAACTACAATGTTGATCCATCCTCAGTTTTCTCTTATCATAGTCATTCAACTCGAACATGCTGACCAGACTGGACACGTCGCGTGCGCAAGCGTCCCAAAATAAATGTAGAAATCCATGTTATTCAATTATTGCACAAAAACTACTCGCGCGCGCCAATGAGCATCTGCGATGCCAAGGGCTAAAATAGAACTCCTTTCTATTTCTGACGCAAATCGTGCTTAAAGTCCTGCCGATCCCATCTCCTCATTGGTTTATAGAAGCAGGTACCCACGTGCCATCATTGCTTATACCCTTGTGGCTGATTGAAAGACAAACTGTTTTACCTGTAGTCGTGGTAATACTATGAAAGTTTAGATGCCATATCACCATGTAAGTTCAAAGATGAAAAAGCCTGGAAGGAGGAGAGATGACTTGAAACACTTCGGTTGGCTGTTTTATGTGTGGATTAATTGGCGGAGTAGAGGAACTTGTGCATTTCAGGTAAAATAACAACTCAATGTTTATATCCCAGGACAAATCCTCTCCGGCAACTGAATTCAAAATGATACACCATCCAAATTGTAATGAATAACTTCATCATGCTAAAAGGGATATTCAATCTCTGCTTTTTTTTCTTCTTTTTTCTCTACCAATAGGTGCCCTTCTTTGCGAGACACAAGAACTTGTGTTATTGTTAAGCACATTTTTACTCCTGAACTTATTTAGGCTTGCCATAACAAAGGCGTTGAATACTTATTGACTCAAGACATTTCAGCCTTTCATTTGTAAATAATAATTCTAAAAGCATAATTCTACTTTGACATTATCGGGTATTGTGTTAAGGCCAGTGACACAATCTAAATGTAATCTATTTTAAATTCCGGCTGTAGCACAACAAAATGTGGAAAAATAAAAGGGTTGTGAATACTTTCTGAAGGCACACCCACTCAACCTTTTATTTTCTTACACAATGACCTTGGAGGTTAGGAATGACTGGTGAGACAATCTTCGCTCTTGTTTTTTAAGTTTAGAATTACTCTAAACACCTCTCTCTCTCTCTCATGCCCCCCCCCCCAACTGTCTCTAGGTATGACTCTCTGACAGGTGTGCCGTCATGCCAGCGTGCGTTGGCATTTGAGAAGGGAAGTGTGCTGTTCAATGTGGGAGCTCTCTACACACAGATAGGAGCCAGACAGGACCGCTCTGCTGCAGCTGGCATAGACAGGGCTATAAACGCTTTCCAGAGAGCTGCAGGTAGGCCTAAACGCGCGTGCACACACACACACACACACACACACACACACACACACACACACACATATGGCAGGCACACACACACACACACACACACACACACACACACACACACACTACTATTACAGGACCACAATCACAAGGGGCCCTGGTGAGGAAATACCATTGCCTGAGATTCTACACATTAACACACCACAGTTGGAGTTCACACACAACTGCAGATCATACATTTCATATGCAACTGTCATCTTCTCTTTGTATGATTTTTTTTTTTCAGCGTTTCTAGTTTTTTGTATAAAACTGTAAACTATAAAAGTGTATAAAATCTGGATGTGTCTAGGTGCATTTAACTTCCTGAAGGAGAACTTTTCCAACGCTCCCAGTCTGGATATGAGCGGCCCGTCGCTATGCATGCTGGTCCGGCTGATGATCGCCCAAGTGCAGGAGTGTGTGTTCGAAAGGGTCACACTCACCACGCAGGACACACACTTCACCTCCCAGCTACAAGTGGCTCAAGAGGCTGCACGAGTGAGGGGACCTGTGTGTGTGTGTGTGTGTGTGTAGATAGCCAACATGTTCTTTTCACTGGTGCTCATGACCTTGATCCAGTGCCCTTGTTAAAGAGTTTTCTTCTGTTCACCTCACTCTCTTTCTCTGTCCCCCTCTCTCTGTCTGTGTGTGCCTACATGCACGTGTGTAGGTAACAGATGTGTATAGATTGGTGCTCCAGACCATGTCCCAAACCCTGGTTAAGGACTATGTTTCGCTCGCTCACTCACTCACTCTCAGACTTAATTCACATGGCAAGTTAAATTACTTACATTGTCAAAGGACATGCTGTATAACAACAATGGTCAGACTAACAGTAATAGTAGGCCTAGTACTCGTAGTAGTGGTAATGATATTAACTACAACAATAGTAATGAGAACAACATTAAATAAAAGTAATTGTGGTAGGCTAGTTTTACATGACTGAAAAGCCATATGGCATGGTATACTACATGACCGAAAGTATGTGGACACCTACTCGTCGACTCTCTCATTTCTAAATCATGGGAATTAATATGGAGTTGGTCCCCCCCTTTGCTGCTATTACAGCTTTCACTCTTCTGGGAAGGCTTTCCACTAGATGTTCGAACATTGTTGCGGGGACTTGCTTCCATTCAGCCACGAGTATTAGTGAGGTCGGGCACCGATGTTGGTCGATGAGACCTGGCTCGCAGTCGGCATTCCAATTCATCCCAAAGAGTTTGATGGCGTTGAGGTCAGGGCTCTGTGCAGGTCAGTCAAGTTCTTCCACACCAATCTTGATAAACCATTTCTGTATGGACCTCGCTTTGTGCACGGGAGCTTTATCATGCTGAAACAGGAAAGGGCCTTCCCCAAACTGTTGCCACAAACTTGGAAGCACAGAATCATCTAGAATATCATTGTATGCTGTAGCATTAAGATTTCCCTTCACTGGATCTAAGGGACCTAGCCCGAACCATGAAAAACAGCCCCAGACAATTATTCCTACTCAATGCTTTACACATCTCCAGTTGACTCTTGGCATTGCGTATGGTGATCTTAGGCTTGCGTGCTGCTTCTCGGCCATGGAAACCAATTTCACGAAGCTCCCAACGAACAGTTCTTGTGCTAACTTTGCTTCCAGAGACATTTTGGAACTTGGTAGTGAGTGTTGCAACCAATGAGACTATTTTTATGCTCTTCAGCACTCGGCGGTCCCGTTATGTGAGTTTGTGTGGCCTACCACATCGCTGTTGAGCCGTTGTTGCTCCTAGACGTTTCCATTTCACAATAACAGCACCTACAGTTGACCTGGGCAGCTCGATCAGGGCAGAAATTTGACAAACTGACTTGTTGGAAAGGTGACGTCCTATGCCAGTGCCACGTTGAAAGTCACTGAGCTCTTCCGTAAGGCCATTCGACTGCCAATGTTTGTCTATGGCGATTGCATGGCTGTGCTCGATTTTTATACACCTGTCAGCAACGGGTGTGGCTGAAATAGCAGAATTCACTGATTTGAAGGGGTGTCCACATGCTTTTTTTGTATGTATAGTGTACGAAAGCCAAAACCAAAACAAAATTGCAAATACTATTGTTGCATTGTACTTTTCACTGGCTGGCCCTCTGGTTGTGGCAGGAGGCCACATACTGTCCTTGTCTGCCCAAACTAGACATTTTGGTTTTTCATCCAATAAATATATTTTTTAATAGTTTTTGGAAAAAAGATTATCATTCATTGCAACGAATTTGAAACTATAAAATAAAACAATCTTAGGTCTAAGTATTTTTCACAGTGTAATAGGAAATCCAGCTCTTTCTCTACCTTTCCCCGGGAGCAAAGTTAGCATAGCCTGTCCTGTGTCGTCTTTCACTCTCTCTCTGTAGGTATAAGACCTATATACTGCAAAACTTAAATGAATAGCCTGGGCATTTATTTGCTTAAATCACTGAACTCAACAGTCACTTATTACAGACTGGCTTCTATTTGAGTTAGGCGTCTATTTAATGCACAGCTTTTGCTGATTTGCATAGTTAATTGTTTAATTTCAGCATTCATCACTTCCAGCATTTTAATACATTTCTCCCTTTTCTGCACTGTTATCATTTGCACACTGTCACATTTCTCTCTCGCTCTCTCTCTCATATATATATATATATATATATATATATATGACTCTCTTTTCCTTGACAGAATAATATTATTCTCCTTTTTAACTGTGCATTTGTCAGTTCTTACTTTTGCCATTAGATGGCACACTGCTGATTTTCTAAGGGTATGTACCCCTGAAGTTGTTTACTGTTTTTGTGCTTGCCAGCTAGCGGTTCTCAGCTGTTTCTTACTGGCGATTTAAAAACGGATGATCGCCATTTATTTTTTGGAGTCATTACTGAATTATTTAATGTAACAAATCAAACATTAAACCTTGTAAACAATTCATGGTGACCTCGTAAATGATTCATTTAGACCTAGAGTTTATTTGAAACAGTGTTTATTTGCTGAAGTGTGTGCCGTTGACCGGCTATTAAAAGGGACAGGTGGCTATTTGAGACTGTGTTTAATTGTAACTTGGTGCTCCAGACCATGTCTCAGCCCCCAGTGAAAGCCTATGTTCCATTCTCCTGTCTCTCTTCATCCGTCTTTTACTCTCTCTCTCGCTATAGGTATCAGATGTGTATAGCTTGGTGCTCCAGACCATGTCTCAGCCCTTAGTGAAGGACTATGTCCCATTCTCCTGGGCCTCCATGGTTCAGGTGAAAGCAGAACACTTCAGAGCTCTCTCACACTACTATGCTGCTGTCGCTCTCTGTGACCGCACACGTAAGTTCCACCGTGCGGTGTGAGGTGGGTTTATGTTGAGTCTGATATTGATGATTACAGGAATGACGATTGTGGTGGTTCGGAAATTGTCCTGTTTGTGTATGTTTTAGTATGAGTGTGTGTATTCCAGTAAATGTGTGTCTATCTGCCAGTGTGTGTTGTGTCCCGTAGAGTCCATTGATGAAGAAGAGTGTGATGAAGAGGGAGAGAAGGCTCTCCTCCAGCTCCATGTCAGTAATCCTGCTGGACCCCCACTCAGCCAGGTGCTCAGAGACCCCGAGGAGAGACGCAAACTGGGTGAGAACGCTCTCACTCACCACACACACACAAACGCATACAGTTGAAGTCGAAAGTTTACATACACCTTAGCCAAATACATTTCAACTCAGTTTTTCACAATTCCTGACATTTAATCCTAGTAAAAATCCCCTGTTTTAGGTCAATTAGGATCACCACTTTATTTTAAGAATGTGAAATGTCAGAATAATAGTAGTGATTTATTTCAGCTTTTATTTCTTTCATCACATTCCCAGTGGGTCAGAAGAGTACATACGGTCAATTAGTATTTTCTAGCATTGCCTTTAAATTGTTTAACTTGGTTCAAACATTTCAGGTAGCCTTCCACAAGCTTCCCACAATAAGTTGGGTGAATTTTGGCCCATTCCTCCTGACAGAGCTGGTGTAACTGAGTCAGGTTTTTATGCCTCCTTGCTCGCACATGCTTTTTCAGTTCTGCCCACAAATTTTCTATGGTATTGAGGTCAGGGCTTTGTGATGGCCACTCCAATACCTTGACTTTGTTGTCCTTAAGCCATTTTGCCACAACTTTGGAAGTATGCTTGGTCATTGTCCATTTGGAAGACCCATTTGCGACCAAGCTTTAACTTCCTGACTGATGTCTTGAGATGTTGCTTCAATATATCCACATACTTTTCTTGCCTCGTGATGCCATCTATTTTGTGAAGTGAACCAGTCCCTCCTGCAGCAAAGCACCCCCACAACATGATGCTGCCACCCCCGTGCTTCACGGTTGGGATGGTGTTCTTCGGCTTGCAAGCCTCCACACTTTTTCCTCCAAACATAACAATGGTCAATATGGCCAAACTATTTTTGTTTCATCAGACCAGAAGACATTTCTCCAAAAAGTACAATCTTTGTCCCCATGTGCAGTTGCAAATCGTAGTCTGGCTTTTTTATGGCGGTTTTGGAGCAGTGGCTTCTTCCTTGCTGAGCAGCCTTTCAGGTTATGTCGATATAGGACTCGTTTTACTGTGGATATAGATACTTTTGTATCCGTTTCCTCCAGCATCTTCACAAGGTCCTTTGCTGCTGTTCTGGTATTGATTTGCTCTTTTCGCACCAAAATACGTTAATCTCTAGGAGACAGAACACGTCTCCTTCCTGAGTGGTATGACGGCTGCGTGGTCCCACGGTGTTTATACTTGTGTACTATTGTTTGTACAGATCAACGTGGTACCTTCAGGCGTTTGGAAATTGCTCCCAATGATGACCCACACTTGTGGAGGTCTACAAATTTGTTTCTGAAGTCTTGGCTGATTTTCTTTTGATTTTCCCATGATGTCAAGCAAAGAGGCACTGGGTTTGAAGGTAGGCCTTGAAATACATCCACAGGGACACCTCCAATTGACTCAAATGATGTCAATTAGCCTATCAGAAGCTTCTAAAGCCATGACATCATTTTCTGGAATTTTCCAAACTGGTTAATGGCACAGTCAACTTCGTGTATGTAAACTTCTGACCCACTGGAAATGTGATACAGTGAAATAATCTGTCTTTTAATAACTGTTGGAAAAATGAATTGTCATGCCAAAAGTAGGTGTCCTAATCAACTTGCAAAAACTATAGTTTGTTGCCAAGACATTTTTGGAGTGGTTGAAACACTTAGTTTGGAGTCATTAAAACTAGTTTATGTGAACTTCTGACTTCAACTGTATCTATATTTGATGCGCAAGCATGGCCTTTGTGAGATCCTACTAAAGCTTTTCCTGTGTGTCTGTCTTTGCGTGAGTGATCTAGGTAAGGCCCACCTGCGTCGTGCGTTGATCAGACATGAGGAAGCTATGAGAGTACATGGTCTGTGTAAGATCTTAAGGAAGATGGATATTCTACAGGAGGTGCTCTCCTTCGTGCACAAACGCTCTTTGGACAAATACTCTGAGATGGACCGAGAGGACGACTTCGACGAGACAGCAGAGGCTCCCGAGATACACTGTGAGTGTGTTTTGTAAGTGTGAGCACCAGTAATTAGACTGTGTGAGTGCCGTTGTGTGAGTGAGTTTTTCAGTAAAGTGATGTGTATGTGTAGAGATACAGATATCTGTCAAAAATAAAGGAAACACCATCAAAGTGTCTTAATAGGGCGTTTGGTAACCACAAGCCGCCTGAACAGCTTCAATGCGCATTGGCATAGATTCTACATGTGTCTGGAACTCTATTGGAGGGATGCATCACACAGCAAAATCAATGGTGTACATTAAACTGGGAATGTGTTAAATGTGCAATTTCAGAGACATATGAGTCCCACTGAACTGGTGTTATAATAAGACTTTTGGAAGTGTTCAAAATGTAGCTCTATTGCGGTGTTCACCATTCAACTCTTAGTGTTCTTGATTGTGGTTATTATTTAGTGGGAAGGTGGTAGATCAGCTTTACTATTACACCTAGATTGTAGGTTCTATCAATTTAATTGTTTTAATTTATTTTCGTTTTTTTCTATACTTTTTCCTCCCCTACCATCCCTACCCTAATTGGAGTAAACTAACGGACGACAATACTTCCACTGCTATTTCGCGGTCGTCTACGGTACCTGTAGTTAAATAATTATACATATATTTCTAACTTCCTCTTTCTTCAAGTGCTGGATTTTCACCCAGAGTGGCCAATTCACCATTCATTCTGAGCTTAACTCCAACACTCCACAGATTAACCCATCTTTCCCCGTAGAATACCATTTTTCTATTTCCTTTTGCAATGAGGGTCCTGAACCTTCATATTTGTAAAATGTCTACTGATATTGCCCTAAAAATAATGTACCCAAGAGTATAATGATACACTATATATAGTGTATTCAGAAAATATTCAGACCTTTTGACTTTTCCCACATTTTGTTACGTTACAGCCTTATTCTAAAAGTGATTGATGACAATGTTTTTATTTAATCAACACACAATAGCCCATAATGACCAAGTGAAAACAGGTTTTTAGAAATATTTGCAAATTTATAAATTAAACTTATTTACATAAGTATTCAGACCCTTTGCTATGAGACTCAAAATTTCCATTGATCATCCTTGATGTTTCTACAACTTGATTGGAGTCCACCTGTGGTACATTCAATTGATTGGACATGATTTGGAAAGGCACACGCCTGTCTATATAAGGTCCCACAGTTGACAGTGCATGTCAGAGATTAAACCAGGCTATGAGGTCTACGGAATTGTCCGTATTGCTCCGAGACTGGATTGTGTCGAAGGCACATATCTGGGGAAGGGTACCAAAAAATGTCTGCAGCATTGAAGGTCCCAAAAGAACACAGTGGCCACCATCATTCTTAAATCAAAGAAGTTTAGAACCACCAAAGCCCCTTCCTAGAGCTGGCCGCCCGGCCAAACTGAGCAATCTGGGTAGAAGGGCCTTGGTCAGGTAGGTGACCAAGAACCCAGCGGTCAAACTTACAGAGCTCCAGAGTTCCTCTTTTGAGATGGGAGAACCTTCCAGAAGGACAACCATCTCTGCAGCAGTCCACCAACAGGCCGTTATGGTTAAGTGGCCAGACGGAAGGCACATGACAGCCCGCTTGGAATTTGCCCAAAGGCACCACAGGACTCTGACCAAGAAAAACAAGATTCTCATATTTGATGAAACCAAGATTGACTCTTTGGCCTGAATGCGTCTGGTGGAAACCTGGCACCATCCCTACGGTGAAGCATTGTGTTGGCAACATGCTGATGGGATGTATTTCAGTGGCATGGACTGGGAGACTAGTCAGGATCGAGGGAAAGGGGAACTGAGCAAAGTACAGAGATCCTTGATGAAAACCTGCTACACAGCGCTCAGGACCTCTGGCTGGGGCTTAGGTTCACCTTCCAACAGTACAACGACCCCAAGCACACAGCGAAGACAATGTAGGAGTGGCTTCGAGGCAAGTCTCTGAATGTCCTTGAGTGGCCTAGCCAGAGCCCGGACTTGAAACCGATCGAACATCTCTGGAGAGACCTGAAAATAGCTGTGCTGTGACGCTCCCCATCCAACCTGACAGAGCTTGAGAGGATCTGCAGAGAAGAATGGAAGAAACTCCCCAAATACAGGTGTGCCTAGCCTGATACCCAAGAATACTCTAGGCTGTATTCACTGCCAAAGGTGCTTCAACAAAGCACTGACTAAAGGGTCTGAATAGTTAAGTATATGTGATATTTCATTTTTATATATATATACAGTTGAAGTCGGAAGTTTACATACACTTAGGTTGACTAGTTTTTCAACCACTCCACACATTTTTTGCTAACAAACTATAGTTTTGGAAAGTCTGTTAGGACATCTACTTTGTGCATGACACAAGTCATTTTTTCAACAATTGTTTACAGACAGATTATTTCACTGTATCCCAATTCCAGTGGGTCAGAAGTTTGCATACACTAAGTTGACTGTGCCTTTAAAAAGTTTGGAAAATTCCAGAAAATTAGGTAATGGCTTTAGAAGCATATGATAGACAATTTGACATAATTTGAGTCAATTGGAGGTGTACCTGTGGATGTATTTCAAGGCCTACCTTCAAACTCAGTGTCTCTTTGCTTGACATCATGGGAAAATCAAAAGAAATCAGCCAAGACCTCAGAAACAAATTTGTAGACCTCCAAGTCTGATTCATCCTTGGGAGCAATTTCCAAATGCCTGAAGGTACCACGTTCATCTGTACAAATACTAGTATGGAAGTATGCCAGGTCGCAATTGTAAATGAGAACTTGTTCTCAACTTGCCTACCTGGTTAAATAAAGGTAAAATAAAATAAATAAATAAATAAACTCCATGGGACCAAGCAGCCGTCATACCGCTCAGGAAGGAGATGCGTTCGGTCTCCTAGAGATTAACGTATGTTGTTGCGAAAAGTGCAAATCAATCCCAGAACAACAGCAAGGACCTTGTGAAGATGCTGGAGGAAACAGGTACAGAAGTATCTATATCCACAGTAAAACAAGTCATATGAATTAGAAGTGAAATAATCTGTCTGTAAACAATTGTTGGGGAAAATGACTTGTGTCATGCACGAAGTAGATGTCCTAACCGACTTGCCAAAACTATAGTTTGTTAACAAGAAATTTGTGGAGTGGTTGAAAAACTAGTTTTAATGACTCCAACCTAAGTATATGTAAACTTCCGATTGAAACTGTATGTACAATTTCAGTACAAATTAGGCATTTAAGAGAGAGGCTTAATGCCTTAATATTTAAGTTTTAATTATATAATTATTATTTATAATATTATTATATAAATATGCTTATTTAACTTGATCTGGTTTGCCATTCCAAATAAAGTGAAGAAAAAAAATCTCACATTTTAAAAGGTTGTCAACCAATTTCGAATGTGAGATTGTCTTACCTGATGACATGAGAGAACCTCGCTGCTTCCAGAGGGTTCCAAAAGCATGTACCACGCCAAATGCATATCTACTGTCAGTGTAAATGGTAACTGTTTGCCCTTTAGCCAAAATGCAAGCTCTCATAAGAGCAAACAACTCAGCAGCTTGAGCTGAGGTGTGAGGGCAATTTAGCACTTTCAAGTGTGGTAGATGCTGTTACAGCATAAGCCACAAGTGGCTCTCCCTTGTCAGACCTCTGAGCTGAACCATCCACACATTTTTCCAAATCAGCATTCTGTATTGGTACATCAGTTAAGTCTGACCTTGGTTTGGATACCATCTTCAACAAGGGCTGTGCAGTCATGAGGTTCTCCGTCATCAGGGGTCGGCAACAGTGTAGCTGGATTGGGCACAGTGCACCTCTTCAGGGTCACATGAGACATTGTGAGCAGCACATTCAGATTCTCCCTGGAGTCAGGTGTGCTCTCTTTGCCTGTGAAATAAGAGCATGGACCGCATGTAGGACGTGAACAGTTAACTGGCACATAGCCACAATATCTGCACACTCTAACACAATTTCAGTAGCAGCAGCCACTGCCCTTTAAACAACACACCAAACCTCTCGCCACACTGTCCAATTGTTTAGGATTGTAACCCACTGGTCTCTACTTTCCTCATGTTCCTGTGTCAAAACAGAAGACCCCAAACCATTTTTCTCACACACCAACAGATGAAATGGTTTAGAGTGGTTAGGGAGCCCCAAGCATGGAGTCATGAGTTGTTTCAGTTTTGTCATTCATTCATAGCCATTTTGTGACCATAAGTGAGATCAGGGAGAGGCTGGACAACCTCAGCATAGTCAGGCAGCCACGCTGTACAATAACCTGCAATACCAGTCAGTGACATGTGTTGCTTGGTAACAGGCTGTGGGACCGAGAGAATGGCTTGCACTCTCTGTGCCCAGCTGGGAGTGATATCATGACCCAGATATTGAACCATTTGGGAGATTAGTTGCAACTTCTCTTTTGATACTTTGGCCATTCTCTGACAGAGCTCTTGTGTCAGTTTCACAGGACTGGAGAGTCTCAGAGCATAGCAATAAGTCATCCACGTACTGTATTAGAGTGCTCCCCTCCGGGGGAAGGAAACCCTCAATTTTGTGCCAATGCGGTTGAAAAAATTGCGGGGGGGAGTCCGTGTACCCCATGGGGACCATCGGTCCAAGTAAATCTCTTGCCAAGGAACGTAAAAGCAAACCAGCACTGAAGATCTGTTGCCACGGGGATGCAAAAAAAAAACGCATTAGCCAAATCAATAACTGAAAACCAATTTGCTGTTGTTAGAACTGCAGACAACAGTGTCGTAGGATTGGGAACCACATAGGTCAGGGGTGTCAAAGTCAAATGGACGGAGGGCCAAATAAAAAAATCAGCTACAAGACGAGGGCCGGACTGTTCGAATGTTCATTGAAAAATTTTTAAATGACGCATATAGTCTAGTGAACCTAATTGTACTGAAAACCTAACAAATCAATATGATCAGATAAATAAAGCAATATTTTCTTATGGCTCTGTCAGTAATCTTTAATTTTCAACAGACACAAAAGACAAATTTCCTTTATATAAATATCCCCATAACATGAACATTAAATGAAAGAAACCGGTATTCAAGGCACCATGTAGACTATATTTTCTATTTTAGAAAAGTGGGCTAAATTTACTTCAAAGAAAAAACAATAATAGCAATTTTCTATCATCCACTCAACTGAAATATTTTTAAAATATAATTGGATTGAAATACAAAAAAATAAAGTGCAAAAATCTATTAATCAAAAACAACACTTTGTTTAAGGAGAAGTAACATGCAGTGAAAACAAATATTAAATTTTAACTTTTAAACTTGAACTGAGTAAAAACTCTAAATATGTGATTGCACAGTAATGTTCACTTGAGGTTGAGGGTGATACTTGGTGGTGTCCCATCTTTTCCACAAGTTCATCAATGCGGGGTAAGGCTCTGAGCTGAAGAAATCCTCAGAATTGAGTGGAGGTGTTCAGCAGTAAGTCGAGTGTGATGTTTTGTTCAATCAAAGAAAACAGTTGTTCACACAGGTAGTGCTGCCAAACATAGACAACGTTTGAGCAGCCTGGATGCGCAGCTGGGGCATTGTGCCGGGGAGGAAACGGGCAAACTCATTGGAGGTCAATCAACTCCATTTGGAGGTTTGGTGGTGAGCTTTCCACGTCAACAGCAAATGGGTTACCGAGCAGTTCCAACCTGCTTTTTTGTGCTTCAAAGTCAGCAAATCGGCGTCGAAAGTCAGTGGTAAGCATACCTATTTTATCAGCCAACTGTGTGCTCGGGAACGCACTGGTAGAGAGCTTCTCTTTCATGGTCTGGCAGCTGGGAAAGTGGCTCAAATTTTCTTTCCGCATCTGCGTCTCCCACAGAGTCAGTTTGGTTTTAAATGCCTTCACTGTACTGTACATATAAGAGATGACACGATCCCGACCCTGCAGCTGCAAGTTTATTGCATTCAGATGACTCGTAATGTCACACAGAAAAGCCATTTCACACAGAAACATTTCGTCTCGGAGTTGTGTTGTGTCTTTCCCTTTGCTGTCCAAGAATAGACAAATCTCCTCACGAAGCTCGAAACATCTTTGAAGCACCTTTCCCTGGCTTAGCCATCGCACCTCTGTGTGATAAGGCAAATCACCATGCTCCGTTTCTAACTCCGTCAGAAATGCCTTGAACTGGCGGTGATTCAAACCTTTGGCTCTGATAAAGTTAACTGTGCGCGTGATGATGCTCATTACATGCTCCATTTTCAAGGCTTTACCGCACAACGCTTCCTGGTGTATGATACAATGATAAGCTGTCAGCTCACCTGTCGCGTTTTCCTCTTGCATCTTTTCCCGTATCTTCGCCACCAGTCCGCTCCTGTGTCCACACATCGCAGGTGCTCCGTCGGTTGTCAAACCCACGAGGGCAGCTCCATCTCATTTACACATCTTGACACCTCTTCATACAAATCATGCCCCGTAGTTGTGCCATGCATAGGACGTAAAGCCAAAAACTCCTCTGTCACGCTTAGGTTGGAGTCCACTCCGCGGATGAAAATTGACAACTGGGCAATGTCAGAAATGTCGGTGCTCTCATCCACAGCCAAGGAATATGCAATAAAATCTTTTCCCTTTTTCACAAGCTGCTCTTTTAGATTGATGGACAACTGGTCTACTCTCTCGGCAATGGTGTTTCTGCTCAGACTCACATTTAAAAAGAGTTGCCTTTTTTCTGAAACTTCGTCACAAACTTTAATCATGCAGTTTTTGCCCCCTCCGTTGATTAGATCTCTTCTGCCAAAATAAAACTGGCCTTGACAGCAGCCTGGCCTTGTGATTTGGCTTTTTTGAACAGAGCCTGTCGAGATTTGAGGCCTCGTTTTAATTCCTCTGCCTTTTGTAGCCTTTGTTCCATGTCCATATTCTTGTTTTTGTCCGCGTGTTTCGTTTCATAATGTCGTCTCAGATTATACTCTTTCAGTACCGCCACACTGAAGACACACAGGTTTTCCAGCTACCTTCGTGAACATATACTCCGACTCCCACCTTGTTTGAAACCCCCGGTTCTCAGTATCCACCTTCCGTTTTGCCATTTTTGATGGGTATCTGAGGTGATGCTGACGACTGCTGTGCCAATAAATATTGAAATGAAGCAGCCTACTGCTCGGTGCGTCAGCATTGTGGGAAATGGTATTGGTGCGTGTAAAAGATCTGCGGGCTGCCGGCTTGCTGCGGGCCGGTTCTAATAATAAATCAAGATCATCCCAGGGGCCGTAAAAAACCTTCTTGCGGGCCGGATGTGGCCCGCGGGCCTTGACTCTGACATATGTGACACAGGACTAACGCTCCGTGTTCTAACAGTGAGGCATGTACATGTGTGATACCTGCAATTAGCATCTTTACTAAGTGGATACTGTGCTCTGGAAGGGCGCCTGGTATCTTTGGGAGTGACTACAAGGGGCTCAGCCCCCTTCATCCTGCCAAAATCATACTTATCCCTTGCCCGTAGTCAATCTCTATGTTCCAAGATGGCATAGCAGTCGGACGTGTGATATTGTCTTGTCTTGTATATATTTTAATATCACTTTCCATCTACGGACTGAATATACTCTCCTGCAACCCGCCTCACCCAAGTGGTACGGATTTGCTATTTTATACTTAAGAATCCGGATCCCCCATCAAAAGCTAGCCAGCTAACTTGCTACCAGCTAACTGTCTACTAGCAAACTACGGCCCGCTACTGTCTAGAACACATCGGACTGTCAGCTAAAGAGGCCCATCGGACAAATTCTTTGGCCACTGTACCTTGTTTACCAATTGGCCTGGTTTCACCACGCGGAACCCTGCTGATCCGTCTTCTGAACCATAACTCTAACAGAAGCTAGCCAGCTACTAGCTAGTAGTCAGCTAGCCACTGCTAGCAGTCATCAGCTACCTCTAGCGCGGAAAACTCTCGCCAGTCTGCACAGCGCAACCCAAACCAGAGAAAATCTGACATTTTTCTCCGGATTCCTACCTCAAGCTCCGACCTTTTTTTCCACCTGGATCATCGCAGCTAGCTAGCTGATATCCGAGTGGCCACTCCTGGCTAATGTCTCTGTCCCGAAGCAAGAACCAATTAGCCTGGCGCTAGCCTTGCTAGGCCCACGGCTCTGCCGTCGCGTTCTCCCCTGAATGCCCATCCACTAGCATATTAGCCGTGGCCTGCTAGCTATCCAGAGCACATCGGACTGTTGGCTTAAGAGGCCCATCGGACAAATTCTTTGGCCACTACACCTATTATTTTTTTTGCCCATTGGCCTGGTTTACCACACGGAGCCCTGCTGATCCGTCTGCTGACGTAATAGCACGAGGGGCCCACAACAAACTTTCTTCTGTCGCGACATCCCTCCAAGGCCCTTTTGCTAGCCCCGGCTGCTTGCTGCCTGAAGCCACTCACTGGACTCCTATGTTCACTCGGCTACGCATGCCTGTTGCTAACGTCAATATGCCTTGTTCATTGTGATTTTGGTTAGTAATTATTGCCTTATTTCACTGTAGAGCCTCTAGCTGCTCAATACGCCTTATTTAACACTTTAGTTCTACCTACCACACATGCGGTGACATCACCTGGCTTGAATTACATTTCTAGAGACTATCTCTTTCATCATCACTCTATGCACAGGTTTACCCTCACTGTGCTTGCATCCTATCATACGTTATGCCTTTAATCTCTTCTACCATGCCCAGAAATCTGCTCCTTTTACTCTGTTCTGAACGTACTAGGCGACCAGTTATTTTAGCCTTTAGTCGTACCCTCATCCTACTCCTTTCCTCTGGTGATGTGGAGGTGAATCCAGGCCCTGCAGTGCCTAGCTCCACTCCCATTCCCCAGGCGCTATCATTTGTTGACTTCTGTTACCGTAATAGCCTAGGTTTCATGCATGTTAACATTAGAAGCCCCAGCACACTCTGCCAATCCAGATGTCCTGGCTGTGTCTGAATCCTGACTCAGGAAGACCACGTAAAACCCAGACATTTCCATCCCTCACTAACATTTTCCGACAAGATAGAATTGCCAAAGGGGGCAGTGTTGCAATCTACTGCAGAGAGAGCCTGCAGAGTTCTGTCTTACTATCCAGGTCTGTGCCCAAACAGTTCAACCTTCTACTTTTAAAAATCCACCTTTCCAGAAACAAGTCTCTCTCCGTTGCCGCTTGCTATAGACCACCCTCTGCCCCCAGCTGTGCCCTGGACACCATATGTGAACTGATTGCCACCCCATCCATCTTCAGAGCTCGTGCTGCTAGGGTTCAATTCTCGGGCCGATTCTCTTCTCTGTATACATCAATGATGTCGCTCTTGCTGCTGGTGATTCTCTGATCCACCTCTACGCAGACAACAACATTCTGTATCCTTCTGGCCCTTCTTTGAACACTGTGTTAACTAACCTCCAGACGAGCTTCGATGCCATACAACTCCCCATTCCGTGGCCTCCAACTGCTCTTAAATGCAAGTAAAACTAAATGCATGCTCTTCAACCGATCGCTGCCATCACCTGTCTGCCCGTCCAACATCACTACCCTGGACAGTTCTGATTTAGAATATGTGGACAACTACAAATACCTAGGTGTCTGGTTAGACTGTAAACTCTCCTTCCAGACTCACATTAAGCATCTCCAATCCAAAATTAAATCTAGAATCTGCTTCCTATTTCGCAACAAAGCATCCTTCACTCATGCTGCCAAACATGCCCTCGTAAAACTGACCGTCCTGCCGATCCTCGACTTCGGGGATGTAATTTTATAAAATAGCCTCCAACACTACTCAACAAATTGGATGCAGTCTATCACAGTGCCATCCGTTTGGTCACCAAATCCCCATATACTGAATGGGAGGCCTGAAGCCCCTACAGTTTTGACTGTTTCACTAGACATGGGAGATTTTGTCATAGCTTTACAGTTAATCACAGACATTGCAGCTCACGTATCAGTAGAAATATTATTGACTCACCATTGACGCAAGCCTCCACTGTTGGCTAAATTCGAGGAAGGGTATGGTTCTTTAAAAACACTTTTCTGGTTGCTCTGACGATTCTAACTCAATTACTACCTCCTTCGCCCGTCAATATTCTCCCTCGGTTGGTTGGTTGCTGCCATGGTTGTTGTTGTTGTTGGGCAGGGGGATACCACAGACCTTGTCCTCCTAGTGGACCTCTTCCTTGAGGGGGGGGGGGGGGGGCCTTGGGGCTCCTCTGCCTCCTCTGCCCCTGTCGGTCCTTCTGGGCAGCTAGCCGCAAAATGGCCTGGTTGACCACAGTTGTAGCAATTTTTTCCTCCAGCCGTGCCTTGATCCGCCGCCCCTTGGTAGAACGTCAGCTGAGCCTTCCTGAGTTCAGTACTCTTCAGGTTCTCCCTCTTGACCTGTGCCTTCACCTGGGTGCACTGCTGTCTATCAGTGTGCTTAGTGTTGCACCACAGTCACCAGTGGCTTAGTCTCCCAACTGATGCACGTTGTTCTCGCCAGGTCAGGTGCCAGGCCCCTCACTAGGAAGTCCTTCAACATGTCTCCATAGGCCGCAAAGAGGACCCAAGAAACAGGGGAGGAGGCGCAGTGGAGGAAGGGGGGTCTGAGTCAACTGGCGGGGTGTAGTTGAATGGTAGTTGGCCCCTCCCCCGGCTGCGGCCACTGGTGCTGGCAGCACTGGGTAGAGATTGGGAGGAAAAGAGTGGGGGGATCTCTCATCCTCTTTTTTGTTCTTTCTCACTGTCTTGTCTTGTCTTTATCGGTTTTCCCTTCCTCCTCAGTCTGCACTACCATATTCTGATGGGGCTGTCCCCTAAATGGATCCTGTCGTTGTGCATGCCTTTCTGCCTCTCTTTCCCATTTTCAATATTTAACCCAGTTTAACCCATACACTCTCCCTGACTTTGTCTAACATTGTTAAACTCAGTGTCCCTGTCAAGGGAAACCACCTTCCCTATGCCATAATTGCACCTGGTCCAGAATGTCCCTTCCCCAACTAATCTGCCATGACCTTCTGGGCCCCCGTGGGGGGGATCTGGAATACCGTGTCCCATGGTGCCTGTTCCACTTGCACACCACACACAGACAGACCGACACAGAGGGGTAGACAAACAAAGAAAACCATTTAGCGCTGTTTATACTTTAGACTCTTTCCAAAAACACAGGAAAACCCATACTATTATCAAAATATTGTACATTCGATGGGCCTAGGGCAGGGTGTTGCCTCTACACCAGAATTGTACCTACTGCAATAATGGTGGTATAGATCCTTTTTTGTCTATCCAGATATGCAAAACTACCTACAGAATACCCGTGTTGCCTATCTAATTGTGTAACATGGTCCCAAAAATCCAATCTAACTTTGTATTTTCTAACCTCCACTTGTGGTGAAGTGTCAGGTATTACAAAACTCTCACAATAACATTTAACAATTTTAACCCAGGGCATGCCTGTCTATTCTAATGCCCAATTTAATCTATTTAAGTGTCTCACCCCGACTCAAAACGTGACACACAGACTCAGCTGGCTCTGGTCCCTCACCTAACTGACCTCACTGGTCTGCTGGGGATCAATCTAACCAACCAGACTTTTGGTTACTCTAAACTGGTTCCACCAGCAATCAATCCCAGAGGACACTTACTCTGAAATAATTCCTCTGAGATATTGCCTGGTTTAGCCAATTCTGTCAGTTACCCCAGCTGTGACCCCTTAAGGGAGTCTCTGCTTCTGGGAGTACCCTCACAGGAGCATCTTAACCTATTGGTGGTTTATTCTGCTCACCTCTCTCAATACTATGTCCGGGATGTGGTATCCACCCTCACCCGCTTCCTCTCAGATCTTGGGCGAGTCCAGCTGCTCCTTTCAAGGAGTGCGGCTTCCCTGAGACCCCAATTTGGAATCTCCCGTGCATGGTTTACCCGGGTCTTCAGGAGCGGTCACCAGGTGAAGTTTCACATCCCATCCTCATCGTCAAGAATGTGGTAGATATTCTGATTTAAAACCTGTTAAGCCTACCCCCTCCTTTTTCGAACATTCTGTTAAAAATCGCGCAACTTTTCAGCGTCCTGCTACTCATGCCAGGAATATAGTATATGCATATGATTAGTATGTGTGGATAGAAAACACTCTGAAGTTTCTAAAACTGGTTAAATCACGGCTGTGACTATAACAGATCGTGTGTTTCATCGAAAAGCGCAAGAAAAACTGCTCACTGAAAGCTAAAAATAATATCCATGCGTCACTTTCATGGATTGTTAAAAGGGCACAAAATTAATTATGGACCTGCATGCAATTCCTACAGATTCCACACGATGTCGCCATTGTCGTCATTATCCGGGGAGTTTTTTGTTGGTAAATCCAACTAACTGGATTCCATTTATTCCGGTCTCCGCCAGGATGTTTTGAAGTGCACATTGTCAGCAATAGATTTGAAGACGAGGAGCTATTGAATACACATCGCCCTGTAATCATTTTTATAGATTATAAACGTTTACTAATACCTAAAGTTGGATTACAAAAGTATTTCGAAGTGTTTTGTGAAAGTTTATCGTCGACTTTTTTAATTTAAAAAAATGACGCTGTGTTTTAAAACAATGTTTTTTTCTGAATTACACAGCTTCCATAGATGGCTATTTTGGGTATATATGGACCGATTTAATCGAAAAAAAGACCCAATAGTGATGTTTATGGGGCATATAGGAGTGCCAAGAAAGAAGCTCGTCAAAGGTAATGAATGTTTTATATTTTATTTCTGCGTTTGTGTATCGCCGGCTACGCTAAATCTTTTGTTTACGTCGCATTCAGGCATTTTGGGGTGTTGCATGCTATCAGATAATAGCTTCTCATGCTTTCGCCGAAAAGCATTTTAAAAATCTGACTTGTTGGCTAGATTCACAACGAGTGTAGCTTTAATTCTATACCCTGCATGTGTATTTTGATGAACGTTTGAGTTTTAACGAGTACATTTAGCATTTAGCGTAGCGCATTTGCATTTCCAGGTGCCTAGTTGAGACATCTGCGTCTCAAGTAGGATCAAGAAGTTAACAAATGAGGAGAGCCAGAACCAATCACCAAATCTGGTTATACTTGATCAAAAACCTTTATTGTACTTATTAATAAGGGAACCGTCACAACATGCACACAGAGTGAATATAATGAGAGTTCAATGATTTTGAGTTGGGGCTTGCATTATGTAGCCCAACTTTGTTACATTTCCTTAATCCACCATGACTGTCCCAATGTGTCGAACCTAACTGATATCTACTGGATGAGGTGGCCAAATTCTGTCCCCTGTGTTACCTCGTGAATACTAAGAATGGTTTGTTCTTAGAATAGAGGTTAAGGAACGGTACCTCGTTCCGAACATGCAAGATTCAGAGTACAGAGGGTGGGGGAAAGACCACAAGCTGTGGTGTATTAGGCACAGAGTTAGGTGAAAACGGCACTTTACACAACCAGAGTACAGGATTGATACCTATCATTTCAAGTACTGCTAATACAAATGTTTTGCCCCCGACATGATATCACAAAACTTTTCATCAAGTGAGATTGGAGGAACTTGACGAACATTTTTTATATTTTACATCCTCATTCAAATTCACTTTTGCTGAGAGAAGGATTTCTACATCGATTGTGACTGACTATTTTTTGTAGGTTCTTTTTGGACATGTTTCTATATTCAAGATTTAGGAAAAACTTGGCGCATTCTTCGCTGTTTTCCATCCAATTTTCTCAATTTTTTAAATAAATGAAACCTGATCCTTCCTGAATAAGTTCCTCAAACTCCTTTTGTTTTGCATTGAGTTTATTCAATGCTTCTGCATTACATTGATCTACATAATTGATGTGTAGTGTTAGATTTTATATTTCTGCTTTAAGTTTTTTTCTCTGACTGATACTGTTTTTGTGATGAACATTGAATTGAATGGCCTTTAAAGACATCCCATGATGAGTGGTCTGCTGAACCTGTACTTTGCCCCCCCCCCCCCCCCCCCCCCAAAAGTATGTTATTAATTCCTTTGTTTTTGTTAAAGTAGTGTCCGTCCATAAACCCTGGTTAAATTTCCAATATCCCCGCCCGCCTGGAAAGTCTGTCATAGTTACATGGAGGCCAATAAGCTGATGGTCTGATCACATTTTGGCACAATAGAAAGGATACCAGATAATCAATCCGACCAGCTTGATTAAGCCTCCCAAGTATATCTTATGAGATCCAGGTGTTTTAAGCCTTCAAATATCCATAAATTCTAACACGTCCATAATATTGGATATTTTTGTGCACCAGAGGGTGATAGTTGGTAGTATGATTGCCTTTCTGGTCCACTGATGTACCTAAACTGTGTTGTAGTCCCCTACCATTATACACTGCTCAAAAAAATAAAGGGAACACTAAAATGACACATCTTAGATCTGAATATTCTTATTAAATACTTTTTTCTTTACATAGTTGAATGTGCTGACAACAAAATCACACAAAAATTATCAATTGAAATCAAATGTATCAACCCATAGAGGTCTGGATTTGGAGTCACACCCAAAATTAAAGTGGAAAACCACACTACAGGCTGATCCAACTTGTAATGTCCTTAAAACAAGTCAAAATGAGGCTCAGTAGTGTGTGTGTGGCCTCCACGTGCATGTATGACCTCCCTACAACGCCTGGGCATGCTCCTGATGAGGTGGCGGATGGTCTCCTGAGGGATCTCCTCCCTGACCTGGACTAAAGCATTCGCCAACTCCTGGACAGTCTGTGGTGCAACGTGGCGTTGGTGGATAAAGCGACACATGATGTCCCAGATGTGCTCAATTGGATTTGGGTCTGGGGAACGGGCGGGCCAGTCCATAGCATCAATGCCTTCCTCTTGCAGGAACTGCTGACACACTCCAGCCACATGAGGTCTAGCATTGTCTTGCATTAGGAGGAACCCAGGGCCAACCGCACCAGCATATGGTCTCACATGGGGTCTGAGGATCTCAACTCGGTACCTAATGGCAGTCAGGCTACCTCTGGCGAGCACATGGAGGAATGAAAAAAGAAATGCCACCCCCACACCATGACTGACCCACCGCCAAACCAGTCATGCTGAAGGATGTTGCAGGCAGCAGAACGTTCTCCGCGGCATCTCCAGACTGTCACATGTGCTCAGTGTGAACCTGCTTTCATCTGTGAAGAGCACAGGGCACCAGTGGCGAATTTGCCAATCTTGGTGTTCTCTGGCAAATTCCAAACTTCCTGCACGGTGTTGGGCTGTAACCTGTGGACGTCGGGCCCTCATACCACCCTCATGGAGTCTGTTTCTGACCGTTTGAGCAGACACATGCACATTTGTGGCCTGCTAGAGGTCATTTTGCAGGGCTCTGGCAGTGCTCCTCCTGCTCCTCCTTGCACAAAGGCGGAGGTAGCGGTCCTGCTGCTGGGTTGTTGCCCTCCTACGGCCTCCTCCACGTCTCCTGATGTACTGGCCTTTCTCCTGGTAGCGCCTCCATGCATGCTCTTGACACTACGCTGACAGACACAGCAAACCTTCTTGCCACAGCTCGCATTGATGTGCCATCCTGGATGAGCTGCACTACCTAAGCCACTTGTGTGGGTTGTAGACTCCGTCTCATGCTACCACTAGAGTGAAAGCACCGCCAGCATTCAAAAGTGACCAAAACATCAGCCAGGAAGCATAGGAACTGAGAAGTGGTCTGTGGTCACCACCTGCAGAACCACTCCTTTATTGGGGGTGTCTTGCTAATTGCCTATAATTTCCACTTGTTGTCTATTCCATTTGCACAACAGCATGTGACATTTATTGTTAATCAGTGTTGCCTCCTAAGTGGACAGTTTGATTTCACAGAAGTGTGATTGACTCTGAGTTACATTGTGTTGTTTAAGTGTTCCCTTTATTTTTTTTGAGCAGTGTATTATAATTATGTGTAACTTGGAGACAAATTTGATGTATAATAAATGTTTTCAAAGAAGTTTGGATCGTCATTATTCAGTCTATATAGATTTATGAGCCATAACTGTTCATCATCAAGTAGTATATTCAAGGCAATCTGTTTTCTTTGACCATCTACTTTAACGGATTGTACCTCCCATTATCCATTTTTTTATAGGATCATAACACCTTTTGAATTTCTTAACTTCTTTGGGCTCATTGGAACGCTAGTGTCCCACATCGACAACATCCGGTGAAATTGCAGAACGCCAAATTCAAATGACAAAAATAGTAATAATAAACATTCATGAAAATACAAGTGTTTTACATCGGTTAAAAGATTAAGGAAGATTGTGGATTTATTGAAGCAACATCTCAAGACCTTAGTCAGGAAGTTAAGGACAACAAAGTCAATGTATTGGAGTGGCCATCACAAAGCCCTGACCTCAATCCTATAGAAAATGTGTGGGCAGAACTGAAAAAGCGTGTGCGAGCAAGGAGGCCTACAAACCTGACTTAGTTACACCAGCTCGGTCAGGAGGAATGGGCCAACATTCACCCAACTTATTGTGGGAAGCTTGTGGAACGCTACCCGAAACGTTTGACCCAAGTTAAACAATTTCAAGGCAATGCTACCAAATACTACCAAATAGTGTATGTAAACGTCTGACCCACTGGGAATGTGATGAAGGAAATAAAAGCTGAAAAATTCACTCTACTATTATTCTGACATTTCACATTCTTAAAATAAAGTGGTGATCCTAACTGACCTAAGGCAGGGAATTTTTACTAGGATTAAATGTCAGGAATTGTGAAAAACTGAGTTGAAATGTAGTTGGCTAAGGTGTATGTAAACTTCCGACTTCAACTGTGTGTAATTATTGGCTGAGAGTCACGTTATGTTTTTCGATATACTGTAGGCCTACCTTAGGCGACATGAGTCTCACTAGTGTTCAGTAATGTCCTGTTAAAAGTGGTGTAGGCCTTAGTTTTTTAAAGAGCTTATTGAAGTTAGAAGCAAAAGCCTACAACTTTTTTAGCACTATTTTGCGCTGCTCTGAGACCAGCATGGGGTCTGGTCTTGATAATTGATTTTTATTTTAATCTCCCTTTGGGTATTGGTTAGACTAGAATTAGAAAATGATGGTGCAGAAATGTTATGCTTTTAGTGTAACCTTTATTAAACTAGGCAGGTCAGTTAAGAACACATTCTTATTTACAAGGACAGCCTACTCCTTCCTCCCCGTCGGGAAATTGAACCCCGGTCTCCCGCATGTCCGCATTGTCTAGTACAGCCATTATTGAAGACTATCAAACGGTAGTCGGTAGCGTCCCACCTGGCCAACATCCGGTGAAATTGCACGCCGCGAATTTCAAATTACAGAAATGTAAATATAATAAATATAAAGCTTAACTTCTTGTTAATCCAGCCGCTCTGTCAGATTTCAAAATGGCTTTATGGTGAATGCACACCATGCGATTATCTGAGGACAGCGCCCCGCAAACAAAAACATGAACAAAAAAAATTCAACCAGGCAGGTGCGACACAAAAGTCAGAAATGGCGATATAATAAATGCCTTACTTTTGAAGAACACTCCAAATGTCCCAGTTACATCACAAATGGTCCTTTTTGTTCGATAAAGTCCTTCTTTATATCCATAACTCAGTTTAGCTGGTGCGCTTCATTCAATAATCCACCGGTTTCCCTCCTTCAAAATGCATACAAAATGAATCCCAAACGTTACCAATAAACTTATCCAAACAAGTCAAACAACGTTTATAATCAAACCTCAGGTACCCTATTACGTAAAAAAACAATAAAATGTAAGACTGTATGTTCATTACCGGAGATAAATAACAAAGAACACGCTTTCACCCACGCGCATGGAAACACTACAGCCACTTAGGAAAAACTACAACTTCTAGCTCATTTTTCCAAAAACAAGCCTGAAACTCTTTCTAAAGACTGTTGACATCTAGTGGAAGCCCTAGGAACTGCAATCTGGGAGGTCTTTGCCTCATAATAAACATGAAAGCCATTGGAAACAGTGGAGGGCTGAATTATTATTGTTATTATTATTATTTATTTTTTATGGTTTGTCCTCAGGGTTTCGCCTACCATATCAGTTCTGTTATACTCATAGACATAATTTTAACAGTTGTAGAAACTTTAGAGTTTTCTATCCAAATCTACCAATTATATGCATATCCTAGCTTCTGGGCCTGAGTAACAGGCAGTTTACTTTGGGCATGCTTTTCATTCGGACTTGAAAATACTTCCCCCTACCCAAGAGAGGTTAAATAAAAAACCACTGTAGCTCTTTGAAGAGTTCCAAACGTCTTTGATTTAAGAATGTTGGAGGCCACTGTGTTCTTGGGGACCTTCAAATGCTGCAGACTTGTTTTTGGTACCCTTCCCCAGATCTGTGCCTCGACACAATCCTGTCTTGGAACTTTACAGACAATTCCTTTGACCTCATGGCTTGCTTTTTTTCCTCTGACTGTGTGGGACCTTTTTTTCCTCTTTCCTCTCAACTGTGGGACCTTTTTATATAGACAGGTGTGTGCCTTTCCAAATCATGTCCTATCAATTGATCAAGTTGTAGAAACATCTCAAGGATGATCAATGGAAACAGGGTGCACCTGAGCTCAATTTTGAGTCTCGTCGCAAAGGGACTGAAAACTTAAAAACCTGTTTTCGCTTTGCCATTATAGGGTATTGTGTGTAGATTTCATGAGGAATTTTTTTTTTAAATCCATTTTAGAATTTGGCTGTAACTGTGGAATGTGTAAATAGTGAAGGGGTCTGAATAATTTCTGAATGCACTGTATAGTATTGGCCAGACTTAAATGCGCTCTTGTCAAACTTGTCTTATTTTAAATACAGAGTCCAGGCAAAGGTTTTGACACACCTACTCATTCAAGGGTTTTTCTTGAATTTTTACTGTTTTCTACATTGTAGAGTAATAGTGAAGACATCAAAACTATGAAATAACACATGGAATCATGTGGTAACCAAAAAAGTGTTAAACAAATCAAAATATTTCAGATTTCAGATTCTTCAAAGTAGCCACCCTTTGCCCTGATGACACAGTGCTTTCTCAGTGTATGAAATTAACACCTTTTAGTGTTACAGTAAATAATTTTTTGGTGTTTTAAAACTATAAGGTGTAAAGCCTAATTATCATATATTCCTGGTTGCTTTTTCTTTTTGGGTGAATTGTAGAGTTACCACCCATGACAGTATTTGTTAGTGACAGAGACATGGTTGTTTAATTATTTCATTCTAAAGGCCTGTGGCTTTCACTGAGTGAGTACCAAGGCAAATGTTACCATTATAATCTATGACTATGCAATACTTATATCATAAGGCCTTACTTTGATTGCCTAGTTTTACCCTAACACAGTGGCGTTATGAAACTCCTGGTTTACAGGCCACATCAGGCCTGTAAATCACATTATGCAAAGTGATGTGTAATTCTTATTGGAATCCAGCCAGTTAGGATATCCAACCGAGAGTTTTTATTCACCCACACCTGCATTCAGAATGAGAATGATAAGAGTATCTATACCATTTAAACTCTAACAACCATTTCAGTAACCGGTGCAATAAATGTAAGTGACTGATTTGGATCAGTTTAGATTTTTGTTGTTTATCTTTGTGAAGCATAAGATTAATCAATGTACATGCAAAAACACATATACTAAAAACAATCCTAAAGTATCAACCTGCAGTAGTGCATGCTGGTAAATATGAAAATGATGGGTGTGGTTTTGATGTAACTGTTTTACTCTCCACAGTGTAAAACAATAGCTGGTTATTAACACTAACACTGGGGGTTATTTTATACCACTGTAACTGAGTGTTAAATTCACTCTGCAAGGGGTGTATTAACTCCTGAATCAACACTAGAAATGTTACACTGAAAAATAAACATTGGCCAATGTGTTGTGCACAAATCTTCCACAAGAAATTCAATAATTTGATGTTTTGTTGATTGTGTTGGAAAAAGCTGTCAGTGTTCAATTGGGTTGAGATCTGACTGAGACACACGCACACACAATTTAAACCCTCTATGCTCCTTTGAGACCCCTCTTTCAAAGTCACTGAGATCTCTTTTTTTTCTTTTGCCAAAATAATGGGCATCTGGGCATTTTTATATATGACCCTAAGCACCTGCTTTGAAAATACGTTGTATCCCTCATTTACTCACATGTTTCCTTTTATTTTTACAGATTATCTGTGAGAAACAGTAATTGATCATTTGTATCTCCTCTTCTTCCTCAGCTCAAACCCAGCAGAAGCCTGATATAATTCCACCCAATTTCTCCACTGTCCAAGTCACTGACATCTTCCGAAGGCTGGTAAGTCTTTTTTATTTTATATTATTTTTTGGTGGTCCACAAGAGAGCAGAGAGAGAGATCATGAGCAGATGGGCTCCCACATTTTTCAGCATGTTTTTACAGAAAGATGGATTTAGATAAACTTTGATTTTTCCGGAAGGACATATACAGAATTCTACATTCCACAACATAACCTTCACTCCAAATCAAAACTCCAAACCTACAACCTGATTTTGGACAAAACCTGAAAACACCATCCAACCTGGAACTGAGTGAGTAATGTTTAGTCTAAAGCTACTTTTAAAGCCAAGAACAAAATGTATAGGGACTGAATGCTAAGTTAAGGCTACCTACCGTGCTAGGACAGAACAGATCAGACAATTAGCACTGAGGTGTGAAGTGAAAGATGTCAAAGCCCTTGACACCAACAATGGCAGGGGAGTTTCACAGCCTTCCCCACCCAAATGCAGAGGCCTTTGAAGCCCCCTCCATCTGTGCAGAGGGCATTACAATACAGTACCCCCTGGATTCACCTCAATTTTGAACTGATATGCAGCCATGACACTTACATTGTAAATTAAATTAATTAATTGTTGCTTTGATCACATCAGGAGATGAATTCAAATACAACGGCCACAGGACAACTTTGTTTAAATGTCATAAAGGACCATTCATCGAAACTGAAGAGATATAGCTAGCTAACGACCTCCCTTTCCATGTGGGGAAAAAAAACGGACAGAGACTTGCTAGTTAGGCAAAACATTTCTTCAAGGAATCTGCCTCCCAAAAAAAGCTTCTCCCAAGTGGGTGTGACACCTACTCCCGTTGCCTGCTGGACTGCTGCTTGGATTCCACCTAGCTTTCTGTTCACTGTCTGCCCTGGCCTGTCTCTCCCTGTCTGGTACAGGTACCCCCACCACACTCCCCCCTCTCTCCCAATATTTCACTCGCCTCCAGCACACACGCACTGTTGGGGCGAGTGACTCTGAACTTACAATGGCTAGCCCCAAGTCAATATTTTTTTTCTTGTGCTTTATGCTATTTGCCTCATGACTCCTGCTTGCTTTGTTGACTATGAACTTGCTTGTTTACCCAACCTTGGGATAGACTGTTCCCACACTCAGGACTCTGACTCTCTATTGGTTACACAGACTTTTGGCCTCCCATCCTATTCTAACCACCTCTTTGTATTCATGTTACCCTGATGAAATTGCTGTACAATATGATCTTGTTGCCATCTAATGCACATTCAAGTGTCAGAAATCAACACTGTAGAGATCTGCCTGTCATCTGACATGCCCTGATTGTATTACTACTGATGATATCTGGAAATGTGCATGTACACCCTTGCTAGCTCCAATTCTGATTTCTGCTCTGATATTTGCTTCACTGATTTCTGCTCTCGTAAAAGCCTGGGTTTTCTGCACGTTACCACTAGAAGCTTATTACCTAAAATGGATAAATTGAAAGTGTGGGTTCACAGCTCCAATCCAGATGTGTTGGTCATTACTGAGACGTGATTAAGAAAGTTTGTTTTGAACACTGATGTTAACCTTTCTGGTTATAATCTTTTTCTGCAAGACAGATCTTCCAAAGGTGGTGGAGTGGCAATCTTTTACCAAGGAACACATTCATTGCTCGGTTGTCTCCACCAAGTCTGTCCCCCAACAATTTGATATGATGGTTTTAAGCGTTAAACTTTCAAATAGCTCTTTGTTGACTGTTGCTGAGTGTTATCGTCCACCATCAGCACCGGCCTGTACCCTAAATGCCCTAAGCTCTCTTCTGGCCCATTTAACCTCTTGATACTATCCATCCCGGGTCCGGGAGCATAATCATCAACTGACACTAATGCAACGGACATAAATATTACTAGAAAATATTCCTATTCATGAAATCACAAGTGAAATATATTGAAACACAGCTTAGCCTTTTAATCACCCTGTCATCTCAGATTTTGAAAATATGCTTTACAGCCAAAGCAAGACAAGCATTTGTGTAAGTTTATTGATAGCCTAGCATAGCATTATGACTAGCTAGCAGCAGGCAACCTGGTCACGAAAATCAGAAAAGCAATCAAATTAAATTGTTTACCTTTGACGAGCTTCGGATGTTTTCACTCCCAGTTAGATAGCAAATGTTCCTTTTTTCCAGAAATATTATTTTTGTAGGCGAAATAGCTCCGTTTGTTCTTCACGTTTGGCTGAGAAATCGACGGGAAATTGCGGTCACTACATCGGCAAAAAATATTCCAAATGTCAGGACAGGATGCTAGAATATGCATAATTGACAGCTTAGGATAAACACTCTAAAGTTTCCAAAACTGTAAAAATATTGTCTGTGAGTATAACAGAATTGATATTGCAGGCGAAAGCCTGAGAAAAATCCAATCAGGAAGGGACTCTTATTTAGAAAGCTCTACGTTCCTATGCGTCCCTATTGAGCAGTGAATGGGATATCAACCAGATTCCTTTTTCTATGGCTTCCCTAATGTGTCTAGTGTCACAATACATAGTTTCAGGCTTTTATTTTGAAAAATGAGCCTGAACGACAACATTGCATCAGTGGTCAGCTGGAGGCTCTCAAAGTGTTTTGTGCGTAATAGACAAATGCGGCCATTGTTTCTCTCTTTCCTACTAAGAAGCCACCTGTCCCGGTTGATATATTATCGAATAGATATTTGAAAAACACCTTGAAGGTTGATTATAAAAAAACGTTTGCCATGTTTCTGTCGATATTATGGATCTAATTTGGAATATTTTTCGGCGTTGTCGTGACCGCAGTTTCTTGTGGATTTCTCAACTAAACGTGAAGTACAAACTGAGGTATTTCGGCTATAAAAAATGATCTTTATGGGACAAAATGAACATTTGCTGTCTAACTGGGAGTCTTGTGAGTGAAAACATCCAAAGCTCATCAAAGGTAAACGATTTAATTTGATTGCTTTTCGGATTTTCGTGACCAAGCTGCCTGCCTGCTGCTAGCTAGGCATAATACTATGCTAGGCTATCGATAAACTTACACAAATGCTTGTCTTGCTTTGGCTGTAAAGCATAATTTCAAAATCTGATGACAGGGTGATTAACAAAAGGCTAAGCTGTGTTTCAATATATTTCACTTGTCATTTCATGAATATGAATATTTTCTAGTAATATTTTTTGTCCGTTGCGTTATGCTAATTAGTGTCAGTTGATGACAATTCTCCTGGATCTGGGAGAGGGAGTTCCAAGATTAAGGCGCAGTTCTCTCTGTGCGTCTAACCCCAAGAAGTTCTGGAAAACTATTAAAGACCTCACAACTACCCATGTCCCTTAATATTGATGTGGTTGTTACTGACATGGCTGAGCTCTTTATTCACCACTTCGTTAAATCAGGATTCCTAATCCGCTTAGCCATGCCTTCTTGCCCATCCATATTTTCCTCATCTACCACCCCTTCTAATGTGACTAGCCCCGATGCTCCTCCCTCTTTTTCCCCTACCCCACTACAAAGTTTCTCCCAGCAGGCATTCACTGAGTCAGAGGTGCTAAAGGAGCTCCTTAAATTTGACTCCAAAAAAACATCTGGGTCAGATGGTTTAGACCCTTTCTTCTTTAAGGTTGCTGCCCGATCATTGCCAAGCCTATCTCTGACCTTTCTAACCTGTCTCTCCTCTCTGGGGAGCTTCCCATTGCTTGGAAGGCAGCCATGGTGCGTCCTTTATTTAAAGAGTGAGATCAAGCTAATCCTAACTGTTATAGGCCAATTTCTATTTTGCCCTGTTTATCAAAAGTGTTAAACTTGTCAATATTCAACTGACTGGCTTTCTTGCCGTCTGTATTATTCTCTCTCGTATGCAATCTGGTTTCCACTCAGGTTATGGATGTGTCACTGATGATGTCACCATTGCTCTTGATTCTAAGCAATGTTGTGCTGCTATTTTTATTGACTTGGCCAACGCTTTTATACGGTAGACCATTCCATACTTGTGGGCCGGCTAAGGAGTATTGGTGTCTCTGAGGGGTCTTTGGCCTGGTTTGCTAACTACCTCTCTCAAAGAGTGCAGTGTATAAAGTCAGAACATCTGCTGTCTCAGCCACTGCCTGTCACCAAGGGAGTACCCAAAGCTCAATCCTAGGCCCCACGCTTTTCTCAATTTTCATCAACAACATAGCCCAGGCAGTAAGAAGCTCTCTCATCCATTTATATGCAGATGATAGTCTTGTACTCAGCTGGCCCCTCCCCGGATTTTGTGTTAAACCCTCTACAACAAAGCTTTCTTCGTGTCCAACAAGCTTTCTCTGCCCTTAACCTTGTTCTGAACACCTCCAAAACAAAGGTCATGTGGTTTGGTAAGAAGAATGACCGTCTCCCCACAGGTGTGATTACTAACTTTGAGGGTTTAGAGCTTGAGGTAGTCACCTAATACAAGTACTGCTTGGGAGTATGCCTAAACGATACACTGTCCTTCTCTCAGCACATATCATAGCTACAGGCTAAGGTTAAATTTAGACTTGGTTTCCTCTATCGTAATCGCTCCTCTTTCACCCCAGCTGCCGAACTAACCCTGATTTCAGATTACTGAGATGTAATTTATAGATCGACAGGCAAGGATGCTCTCGAGCGGTTCTTTACCATTCGGCCATCAGATTTTCCACCAATGCTCCTTATAGGACAGATCACTACACTCTATACTCCTCTGTAATCTGCTCATCTCTGTATACCCGTCGCAAGACCCACTGGTTGATGCTTATTTATAAAACCCTCTAGGCCTCATCCTCCACATACAACACTGTTCTGCCAGTAACATTATGTTAAAGGTCCCCAAACCACACACATCCCTCCTCTTTTCAGTTCGCTGCAGCTAGCAACTGGAACGAGCTGCAAAAAACTCTCAAACTGTCCAGTTTTATCTCAATCTCTTCATTCAAAGACTCAATCATGGACACTCTCTTACTGACAGTTGTGGCTGCTTCGCGTGATGTATTGTTGTCTCTACCTTCTTGCCCTTTGTGCTGTTGTCTGTGCCCAATAATGTTTGTACCGTGTTTTGTGCTGTTACCCTGTTGTGTTGCTGCTATGTTGTTGTTGTTGTCTTTAGGTCTCTCTTTATGTAGTGTTGTGGTGTTTCTCTTGTCGTGGTGTTTTTTTTGTCGTATATTTTTATTTTATTTTCTTAAATCCCAGCCCCCGTCCCCACAGGAGGCCTTTTGCCTTTTGGCAGACCGTCATTGTAAATAAGAATTTGTTCTTAACTGACTTGCCTAGTTAAATAAATAAAATGCAAATGGTAAGACTGATGATGGTGACAATGATGATGATGTTCATTCCACCTATTTGTCTTAAGATGACTGCACTAACTGTAGGTCGCTCTGGATAAGAGCGTCTGCTAAATGAGTTAAATGTAAATGATGGCGCCGATGACTGACTGATTTTGATGGTGATGTTTCTTTAAATGAATGATGAGTCGTATAATGAAGATGGTCTCTCGCTGTGTCCCCGGCAGGGTCCCTTGTCAGTGTTCTGTGCCCGGGCGCGCTGGGGGCCGGTGCGTTTGGTGTGTCTCCAGCGAGGGGAGGGGGGTCTGGGGCTAACTCTCAGAGGAGACTCTCCTGTTCTGGTGGCTGGAGTAGTGCCGGGGGGTTGTGCTGAGGTGAGAGTAGTACCCTGTCTCTCGTCTTAACCCTCTTTGCATTCCTATTATTCCTATTTCCTCAAACTGAAAATGTACAGTATTTCATGCACCACTGGAATGTACTGTGTGTGTTCTCAGGAGGCAGGTCTGAGAGAGGGGGACTACATAGTGGCGGTGGATGGAGAGAACTGTAAGTGGGCTAAACATGGAGAGGTGGTCCACAGCCTGAAGAGCTGCAGTGACCGAGGAGTGGAGCTCAGCGTCATCACACTGCACACACACGACACACAGGTATGTTTCATAGCACTGCACACACACGAAACACAGGTAGTTTTGTGTGTGTACGTTCGAGTGATTTGTCTATGTGTATGTATTACTGTGTCTGCATGTGTGTTTGAGTGCTTTGGTGCATCAGTAATGTGTGTTGTGTGTGTGTGTTTGTTCAGGTGGAGAGGAGGTCAGTGATGCTCTCCCCCAGAGGAGACAAAGAGAACGCTTGCCAACGGCCCATGGGTGGGGCTAAGGCCCAGAGCTCCGTCTCCTTACTCAACTGGAACAGGAAGAAAAACAGGGAAGGGGGAGGAGTCACCAAGAGACTGGGCAGCACCTTCAGTCTGCCATTTGGAAACCTGGGAGACGGTGAATCCATGTACTGAGATAGATAGAGGGCAAGCTGAAATGGTGCTCGATTCCATACAGTGCACTTCCAGCCAAAAGTAGTGCACTAGGGAGGAGGGTGCCATTTCAGACTGTGCTGTAGACAGACAAACCACTCAGGGAATGGCAAAGGGACATGTTCCAATACAAGGATGAGTTGTATATGACTGGATACTCCTAGATATTGTAATGCATTATTGCAGCAATTGCAAGGAACATTCCGAATAGGAGAATTGTACGAAGAGAAGAGGAGGGGGATGCTATGTCCAGATGCCCAGGGAAACTACAGTGGTTTTAGAAAGCACCTAACTGCAGGTATATGTCACTGAAGGGGTTAAGAGCATCATGTAAATTGTCTTAAAATAGACTAATAGTTGTGGCCCAGTATTATTGTAGCTGATTTACTATACAGCTAAAGGTCTTTAGAGAGTTGAAAGAAGATAAACTGGACTTACTGTCAAACTACAGCCTCTGGTCTTAAGACAATGTCATCATGTTGTTTTAATGTTGAAAACATGTTGTTTTACTTTACTGTTTACTGTATCCCAGAGTCTTGCTTTTCCACTCCGGTCTTAATGAGGTTACTCTCAACAGTAAAAACAACAATCACACCTACATCCATTCAGTACCTGAGCTTAGCTCTTACTTTCTCAAGCTAGAGCATTGTGAATCTTCTTTTTTGTTGTTGTAAGATTTAATTGTATTTGATGTTTAACAAAGCACACAAATGACATCACACAAACATCAACTACATCACACCTGCCCAGACTTATTAGCACACACCCCCATCTCCAGTGCCCGCATAATCTTCCGCCACATGGCCTCAAACTGCATTAAAAAAATTCTCTCCGTAGCCCACTCAAATTACAATAAATCATTTGATTTTTCCATTGTGTTAATGATGCCGGATGAATTGATTTCCACATTTTTAATATACGTTTTTGCAAAGTGATTGATGAGAAAAGAATCGTCCAGCCCATTGGGTATCTCACAACACCCCTATATTCCATGTCTTGAAATATGCATACTTATAGATTAAGAGTAACATCGTAATACTTCTGACAGCCCACTTTCTAGCTCCGCCCACAAAAAAGACTGGATTATTGAGTCATTGGATGCGTTTGTAAATTCACTCTGGATATCTACTCCGATTTCAGAGCTCTCTGGACTGAGTGCGCCAGAGTGCAGAATAACTGATGAATTTACGAACACCCATTTGAATATGAACGGTGTCAGTAAACATTAGCAAAAAAAAAAGTTATTTAATTGTTGCCAGCAGCACAGTTACAGTCACCAACGCTCTAGACAACATGAAAACACCCTAACCAGCTCTGCCAGGGTGAATAAAATGGTCAGAATGAGGTGTTCTCTCATTTATGTCTGGAAGTACAGTAGCTAGCAAGCTAGCCAACTTTAGCCAGTTAGCTTGAGTGCTTGACAGCCGTAGTGAGGTCAGAACATTTGGATGAACTTTACTCCTCAGCCAGAGCGTCCAGTGTGCACTCTGAACGCTCCGAGAGCGAAACACTCTGAATTTGCCATTAACAATGGACAATCTGATATCCGGTCTGAATATTACGAACGCCCAGAGCGCACTCTGAGCTCACTCTCTGGCACTCCAGAGTGAATTCATGAACACACCCATTATAGTTTTACACTTGGGACATGACTGCTGTTGTGCTGTATAATTGGTGAATTCTGTGTCTTGTACTGTATCATCAATTCCATAGATAAGTTTATACTGGGTTAAGCATACATTTTTGTTAACTGTAATTTCATGAGTTATGCTCCAACTTTCCCTCCATCTTGTGCCAACATCAGTTCTTTTTAGGTTTGATATGCTGCTGGCAAGCTTTTGTATATCGTCCCTATCATATGAACATCCTTATCTGACTCAAATAAAATTCCTTCAAGGTTGCTCTGATGTCCAAAAGATGTGTAACTTTTTAAAATGACATGTATTTGAAACTATATTGTTCAGTCCAAAATTACTTCAATACTGTCATGGAAATAAATGTATTCCCCGTTGCCAAGTCATTTACAGGTTTCTATGAATTTAGTTTTCCAATTTATCTGTGAACTCTGAAAAGCTATCCAAGGATTGATCCATAAAGTTGTGTTTTTATGGAGTGATATTGGTTCTTGTAGAATGTTTCAGTTTATTCCATGTTGTTGTAGTGTTCTTAACTATGAAGTTGTCAATGTTCTTAGCTTAATGCTTTGAAAATAGACACGTGGGCAGCTTCTTGAAGCACACAGAGAGTTTACAGCGGTAGCCATGTTACTGCATTCTGTGCTCCTACCAGTGTTTTTGATGTGAATGTTTTTCTTTGTTTCTCTTTTGTCATCTTGATTGTTGGGTACAAATGACTACCCACAAGGCACTACAATAGTTATACCACAGGAGGTTGATGGTACCTTAATTGGGAAGGACAGGCTCGTGGTAATGGCTGGAGCGGAATTAGTGGAATGGTATCAAACATATAGTTTCCATGTTCCAGACATTAATATGAGCTGTCCTCCCCTCAGCAGCCTCCTGTGTTATGTGTATTTTTTTAGTTTTTCTTCTGGTGTTTTGTAGTTTTTAATTTTGTACGACATTCTTATGCACCGGGACTTCATAGGAGGAGGAAAAACTAACGCTCTACGTATGTCATGACACTGAAATGGTTAACGTGGTAATATGCACATTAGGGGATTGACTAAAGACTTTTATATGTCGGGTACTTAGTAGAGTTGAATAGGAGAATGGACAGTCTACCATGTAGAAACCAGCTATCAATGTAACCATAGAGGAGAGCTGACACTATTGTTAGACACTTTTTCATTTTTTTTATGTTCACATTTTCAATATTTGGATGCAAACACTATTTTAAATTGTAATCCATTTGTCTTGTTTTTTTTTCAAAATAATGATTGAGATGTGTATTTCAGATTGTGAATTAAGTCTGCCATTGTGATCTGTAGTGTCTTGTTTGAGTGAGTGTAATTGTGTAAAGGGATTTGTATTTCTTTTGTTTATTATCTGAAAGACTGATAATCATGGCTGGCTGCTCATATGATCAACCATCAATTCCTCTTTTGAGGTGTGCTTGTGCGCATGCACGTGAATCCTTTTCGTGTGTGTGTTATTTGTAGAGTATTTGCACAGAATTGTGTTGATGAATTAAAGGAGTGGATCAAATGCATTGTCTCTCTCTCACACTGATTTGTCTCCATTGATGCTAACAGATTCTGGTGGTTCTCAGGGTTATGTTCAGTTGTTACCAGCATCAAAATAGTTACCAGCATAATGTGTGTTTAGTGGTTTCCAGCAGGTGTCACTATATCCAGGCTATTGTGTCAGATGGGGCCAGATAGGTTTGTGAGAGTCTTTTAAAGCAGACAGATGTACACTATATAAGCAAACTTATGTGGACACCCCTTCAAATTTGTAGATTCGGCTATTTCAGCCACACCTGTTGCTGACAGGTCTATAAGATAGATATATAGGTCTATAGGATAGATATACACCGCCATGCAATCTCCATGGACAAACATTGGCAGTCGAATGGCCTTACTGAAGAGCTTAGTGACTTTCAATGTGGCACCATAATAGGATACCACCTTTCCATCAAGTCAGTTCATCAAATTTCTGCCCAGCTAGAGCTGCCCCAGTCAATTGAAGTGCTGCTGTTTTGAAGTGGAAACATCTAGGAGCAACAACGGCTCAGCCGCGAAGTGGTAGGCCACACAAGCTCACAGAACAGGACCACTAAGTGCTGAAGCACGTAAAAATCATCTGTCCTTGATTGCAACACTCATTTCCGAGTTCCAAATTGACTCTGGAAGGAATGTGAGCACAAGTGCTGTTCGTCGGGAGCAGCTTAAGATCACCATGCACAATGCCAAGCGTCGGCTGGAGTGGTGTAAACCTCGCCGCCATTGGACTCTGGAGCAGTGGAAACGGGTTCTCTAGAGTGATGAATCACGCTTTACCATCTGGCAGTCCGACGGACAAATCTGGGTTTGGCGGATGCCAGGAGAATGCTACCTGCCCCAATGCATAGTGCCAACTGTAAAGTTGGTGGAGGAGGAATAATGGTCGGGGGCTGTTTTTCATGGTTTTGGCCAGGTTCCTTAGTTCCAGTGAAGTGAAATCTTAATGCTACAGCATCCAATGTTATTCTAGACGATTATGTGCTTTCAAGCTTGTAGCAACAGTTTGGGGAAGGCCCTTTCCTGTTTCAGCATGACAATGCCCCCTTGCACAGAGCGAGGTCCTATAACCTCTCTTGCATGAATCTACACAGATGTTTCTGCCTCTGTCTCTCACACACACACACACACACACATACACACACACACATTCTCTATCAGTCCAGTTGTAAATCTAAGTGGATCTGTATTCCCCTCTGACCCTTGGGCAGAGTGTTCCTGTGTTTACTCCTCAGACAATCATTTTTCAATCAGTAATCAATGAACAAAGCAGCTGGGAATTATTGACCCAAGCCTAGGCCCAGCACCACACGATGATAACCCAAGGAGGTCTGCAGTGTTTGTTTCCGCACACATCTGTGTGTGTCTGTGTAAGCAATATGCATTTTTAGGTTAAAAAAAATACATTTAGGGTGGACACCAATCATAGAACAAGGAATCACAAACACTTTAATTTACAACTTGTCTTCATGGTGAGTGTGTGTGTGTGATGGTTAAATCCTCTGAGCAGCAGATTATTTATATCTGTCGGTGAGGTGTGTGTGTGAGTATTTTTCAAAAGGTTAAGGTCACATTACGCTACCCTTAGCGAAGGACCTCCACCCTATCTTCCTGTTCAACCCTGACAGCCAATCAGTTGATGTCGAGGTCCAGGGTTCTGCATGTTCTCACCTGACCAATTCTAAATCGATCTGGATTCCATTCCATTCTTTATTAGAGCTGATGCTGTTACACTTTTCAGTGTTAGGGAATTAACACCTGTGGTGTAACACGTTGTTGGGTGTTGTTTTACCATTGTAGGGTGTAAAGCCTTATTTACATATTTATTTTCCAGGTTGCCTTTCGAGTGAATTTTAGAGGTACCTGTACCACCCCTGACTGTGTTTGCTAGTGACAGAGACATGGTTATTGCATTAGTGGATGTCATTCCTGTAGCCTTCACCAAGTGAGTGTCTAAAATAATATTTTATCATAATTTGATTACAATAAAAATGTATTGTTGACAATACCATACTCCGACAGCCTAGTTTTATCCTAATACAGTAGTCTGAAACTACTGCAGTTTCAGGCTACTGCAGTAGTCACATTGGCAAGTAATATTATGCTGGCTTGTAACGTGTTATATAATTCCTATTGGAATCTAGCCGGAGTTTAAAAAAAATATCCAACAATTTGAACTTGGCACCACCCGCAATCTGCAGTTAAAATGACTGCCATTGTAAAGAAGATTGATAGATGACCCTACCTAAACCTTAAACTGGAACAACCAGCTCAATAACAGTTGAAATACGTTTTGTAGATTGGATTGGTTTCGAAAAATGTGTAATTTATCTTTGTGTTGTTTAAGATCAATTCATCAATCAATGTGCATGCAGAAACGTAGCTATTAAAACAAACTATTATAATAGTATGCCGGGAAATAGGATCATCAGACCCCTCCCATGTCTTTTTCACTCCAAGACAGTTAATGGAAATGAACTCAACACAGTTCAGTAATAGCAACACCACCTGGACAACACTTTGTTTATTCACCGCAGGTTTTGTCCATTTCAATCCCACTGGTGTTAACCCCTAAAGAATCAACACTCAGATATAACACTCACAACACTATTTACCTCAAAACTGTGATTTTAACACCCGCAAATTCAGCCTCACCAGCCACCCAATGACACTGTGGCGTCAAAGCAGGGGCCTTGTACACTTCCAGCCCCAGGGGAAGTTGGAGGGTAGTGTAAGGGTCAGGATAGAGGGTGGGGTTGGATGAAGGTGAGGATTGGCAGGGTACCACGTGAGACTCCCAGTTTCAGAGAGTTAGTTTGTGACCTATATCTTCACTGACCCCTTCTTCAATCCACCCACAATCCACTGCTACAAAGAGATAAATATACTTATGTGCTTCCTTTCTACCTAATCCCTCAAACTCCTTTTTCCTTCTCTCTCTACCTCACTGACTGTCTCTCTCACCCTTCCTCTCGTCTCCTCCCTCCACATTCTCTCTCTCTCTCTCTCTTTGTTATCGAGGTCCAGACTAGTAGATGTATATTTTATGGTTGGCTCTGGAGGCTTTTACCATTAATTATACAATACCACTAAGCTCTCCATTTGGCGGACAGATGTTATTTTTTCTTTAGGAGAGAAAGGGGACTGCTACTCCATAATTTAGAGGTACTCCTGTTCACCAAGAATAAATAAATAAACAAAGCAACAAACAAACCAATGTAGGCACACTAGAGCTCGGCTACTGCACACATTTGGAGACATGTAGTGCATTAGCACATGCATAGTAGTGGACAGACCCATTTAGAGTGAGAAGTATTTTTTGTCTTGTGTCAGTAGATTGAAACTATATTCTTGTCGTATTTCTGGTTGTTCTCATAGGGCCTGGTTCACATTTAGTAAATATACACCTTTCCTATGCACTTCTAAATAGTTGGTATTCAGACTTACTTAATGCAGGTGTGTAATGCGCCTTACAGGTGTGTCTAACTTGCGCGCACTGAATAAATGTAATTCAACCACTGAAAACCCTCCCACTTGCTGGCAAACAGATTTTCTCATGAGTTTTCATTCAAGGGGGTTTCAGCACATTTATATTAAGCCATTCCTTTAAATAAGTGTGTACCTTTACTTAAAATTTTGTTGACAGACTTGCTAGAATACATTGTTTCAGAATATAGGGATCAGTGAAAGAAATCCATCAAAATATATGCATATTCGTCTCCGTTTCAAACCCAACTGGTAGATTAAGAAATACTCTGATTTTGTAGATTATTTAGAAACATTTTATGCTTCAGAAAGTATTCACACACCTTGACTTTTTCCACATTATGTTGTGTTACAAAGTGGGATTAAAATGTATTTAGTTGTCATTTTTGGTTAGCAATTGACACAAAATACTCTGTAATGTAAAAGTGGAAGAAAAATTTGAAAATGTATTTAAAAATGACAAATAAAACACAAATATATATATTTTTTGATAACTATTCATCACCCTGAGACAAAATATGTTAGAAACACATTTAGCAGCAATTACAGCTGTGAGTCTATCTGGGTAAAACTCTAAGATCTTTGAAGACCTGGATTGTAAAATATTTGCCCATTATTCTTAAAAAAATTATTCAACTCTGTCAAGTTGGTTGTTGATCATTGTTAGAAAGCCATTTTCAAGTCTTGCCATGGATTTTTCAAGCGGATTTAATTCAAAACTGTAATTAGGCCACTCTGGAACATTCAATGTCGTCTTGGTATGCAACTCCAGTGTAGATTCGGCCTTGTGTTTTAGGTTATTGTTCTGCTTAAAGGTGAATTTGTCTCCCAGTGTCTGTTGTAAAGAAGACTGAACCAGGTTTTCCTCTAGGATTTTGCCTCTGCTGTATTCCGTTTCTTTTTTATCCTAAAAACTCCCCAGTCCTTGCCGGTGGCAAGCATACAGTACCCATAACATGATGCAGCAACCACCAAATATAACACTTGCATTCCTTTTTATTTTTTGCAGTATTACTTTAGTGCCTTGTTGCAAACAAGATGCATGTTTTGGATTTTTTAAATTCTGTACAAGCTTCCTTCTTTTCACTCTGTCATTTAGGTTAGTATTGTGGAGTACCTACAATGTTTTCTCATATCACAACTATTAAACTCTGTAACTGCTTTAAAATGACCAGTGGTCTCATGGTAAAATCCCTGAGCAGTTTCCGTCCTTTCCGGCAAATGAGTTAGCAAGGATGCCTATAACTTTGTTGTGACTGGGTGTATTGATACACCATCCAAAGCCTAATTAATAAACACCATACTCAAAGGGATGTTCAGCATCTGCTGTTATTACATTTTTTTAAATGTACACATCTACCAATCGGTGTCCTTTTTTTGTAAAGCATTGTAAAACCTCTCTGGTCTTTGTGGTTGAATCTATGCTTGAAATGTACTACTTGATTGAGTGAGCTTACAGATAATTTAATGTGTGGGGTACAGAGATGGAGTAGTTACTAAAAAATCATGTTAACCACAGTGACTGTACGTACATACCCCAACCAGAAGTAATGGATTACAGGCAACATCTGCACTGAGTTAAAGGGTAGAGCTGCTGCTTTCAAGGAGCGGGACTCTAACCCGGACACTTATAATACATTCTGTTATGCCCTGCGACGAACAATCAAACAAGCAAAATGTCAATACAGGACTAAGATTGAATCGTACTACACCGGCTACAAAGCTTGTCAAATGTGGCAGGGCTTGCAAACTATTACAGACTACAAAGGGAAGCACAGCTGCGAGCTACCTGTGACACAAGCCATGCCAGACGAGCTAAATAACTTCTATGCTCGCTTCGAGGCAAGCAACACTTAAGCATGCATGAGAACATCAGCTGTTCCAGACGACTGTGTGATCACGCTGTCCGTAGCCGATGTGAGTAAGACCTGTAAACAGGTCAACATTCACTAGGCCCCAGGGCCAGATGGATTACCGGGACATGTACTCCAAGCATGCGCTGACCAACTGGCAAATGTCTTCACTGACATTTTCAACCTGTCCCTGACCGAGTCTTTAATACCAACATGTTTCAAGCAGACCACCATAGTCCCTGTGCCCAAGAACACCAAGGTAACCTGCCTAAATGACTACCGACCCGTAGCACTCACATCTGTAGCCGTGAAGTGTTTTGAAAGGCGGGTCATGGCTCACATTAACACCATTATCCCAGAAACTCTAGACCCATTCCAATTTGCATACCTCCCAAAAGATCCACAGATGATGCAATCTCTATTGCACTTCACACCTGGACAAAAGGAACACATACGTGAGCATGCTATTCATTGACTACAGCTCAGTGTTCAACACCATAGTGCCCATAAAGCTCTAAGCTAAGCTAAGGACCCTGGGACTAAACACCTCCCTCTGCAACTGGATCCTGGAATTCCTGACGAGCTGCCCCCAGGTGGTAAGGGTAGGTAACAACACATCTGCTACACTGATCCTCAGCACAGGGGCCCCTCAAGAGTGCATGCTCAGTCCCTTCCTGTACTCCCTGTTCACCCATGACTGCATGGCCAAGCACAACACAAAAGTCAGAAATAGCGATTAAATTAATCACTTTTCTTTGATGATCTTCATATGGTTGCACTAACAAGACTCCCTGTTACATAATAAATGTTTGTTTTGTTCAATAAAGTCCCTCTTTATGTCCCAAAAACTCTGTTTTGTTGGCGCGTTTTGTTCAGTAATCCACTGGCTCCAGGGCGGTCAAAACATGCAGACGAATACATCCTAATAGTACCGGTAAAGTTCGTTGAAACATGTCAAACGATGTTTATAATTCATCCTCAGGTTGTCTATTGTCTAAATAATCAATCATATTTCAACCGAACAATAGTGTTTTCAATAGAAAGGAAAAACAACAAACAGCACACTATCGGTCATGCGTGCAAAGCAGCTCTGCATTATTCCCCTGTCCTCTGACCAAAAGGTATTTTTACTCATCGTTTTTCAAAATACAAGCCTGAAAGCATGTCTAAAGACTGTTGACATCTAGTGGAAGCCATAGGAACTGCAATCTGGGCCCTAACCCATAACATAGTCAATAGGCATTCAATTGAAAACAACTCACATCATAAAAATCCCACTTCCTGGATGGATTTTCCTCGGATTTTCACCTGCAATATCAGTTCTGTTATACTCACAGACATTATTTAACAGTTTTAGAAACGTCAGAGTGTTTTCTATCCAATACTACCATGCATATGCATATCCTAGCTTCTGGGCCTGAGTAACAGGCAGTTTACTTTGGGCACGTTTGTTAACCAAACTTCAAAATACTGCCCCCTACCCAAGAAAGGATAACAAACTTTCCCTCAACGTGATCAAGACAAAGGAGATCATTGTGGACTATAGAAAAAGGAGGACCAAGCACTCCCCCATTCTCATCAACAGGGCTGGAGTGGAGCAGGTTGAGAGCTTCAAATTCCTTGTTGTCCACATCAGCAACAAATGATCATGGTCCAAATACATCAAGACAGTCGTGAAGAAGGCACGACAATGCCTTTTCCCCCTCAGGAGACTGAAAATATTTTGCATGGGTCCTCAGATCCTTATAAAGTTATACAGCTGCACGGTTGCTCTCGATGGTTGCAACACCGCCTGGTATGTTAACTGCTCTGCCTCCGTCCGCAAGGCACTTCAGAGGGTAGTGCCTATGGCCCAGTACATCACTGAGGCCAAGCTTCCTACCATCCAGTACCTCGATACCAGGCGATGTCAGAGGAAGGCCAAAAAACTGCATTGTTGTTTAAGGGCTTGTATGTTAGAATTTCACTGTAAGTTCTACACCTGTTGTATTTGGCGCATGTGACAAATAAAATTATATTTGATTTGATATTACTGAACACAGAAAGAGTCCATGCCACTCTTTATGTGATTTGTTAAGCACATATTTACACTTATAAACTTACAACTTATTTAAGCTTTATACAACTTATTTAAGCTTGCCATAACAATGGGGTTGAATACTTATTTTTATATATATCTTTTACATTTTCTACAAACAAAATTCCACTCTGACATTATGGGTTATTGCGTGTGGATCAGTGACAAAAAAAATCTACATTTAATCAATTTCAAATTCAGGCTGTAACACAACAGCATCTGGAAAAAGTCAAGGGGTGTGAATACTTGTATATGAATCACTGTATATATGAATCATAAAGAAAACAGCTGTTGTGTATTGATACATAGGGTTTGGTTCATCCTGGAAGTAAGGTTTCCATATTCAATTGCTCAAACCATAAAATATTGGAAGGTGAGAAAAGTTTAACAGTCGTAGGTAGTCTATAAACCTACCCTAATAATCCTCACTAGACATGGAACTGATAACAACTGTCCAGTCGTCGAGAACCATGCGCCATGGCTTCAGGTGTAAACTATTGCTAGCGATCCTCAGGAACAACCACACTAATGTGTCAGTGAAAAGAAAGGTAAGCTAATGATGTAATGGAATGATGCAAAATGTAAGGAAGTTACACAAAAGTGACAGTTGTAAATGTATATCGGTATAACCATAGAGATCCTATTAAATTCATATTAAATTCATATTCCTAATTATATGGGTGTAACTAAAGGTGGCTACAAATAGTGGCTAATATTTTACACGATGCAAATTGCAGAAAAAACACGGAGAAGCTTGGGTCTCCAAGTTTCATCCCTGCTCGCTATAAGGCCAGCATTTACCTCACTGTGGGTGATACGTTGATATGCTTCAGTTTGCTGCCATTAGTTGGTTTCACATTTGTCTCTAGCGATCATAAGGTAAAATAGATAGAAAACAATAGTCATTTATATTTACAATCCTCTAATCCAAACGGCTTACTCCTTTACCTAGCTCTTATCAATTTGTAAATTGCAGTGCATGGTGTTATTTCTACCTTACTCATCGTTTCATCACGCATAAGGGTGAGGGAATTAAATCAAGGTCGGAATATGGCGCGTCTGTAGACACACCGCCACACCTTCATTTATTTGATCTCCACCCCAAAATAATAGCGGGTGAATAGCATGCTGTTATCATGCTTAAGTTAATGGTCAGAATGCATATAGAAAGAACAGAGCATTAAAAGGAAAGTATGTTCCATGTATGCACACTTAACACGGGTTGGAAATTCCCCCATACAGATAATAACCAAAAACCTGTGTTCAAAATGTCTCTTATATCTAGCCCTAAAATGTTACATTTTATATTTTGAATTAAAAACTGGAAATTAGGTTATTACAATAGCTGAACATTTGAAAAATAAAATAGTAGTGGAAATTTGAAATTAATATATGTTTAATATTTATTCATAATAAGGAAAATCACAGTAAGTCAATCAAATGTGATGCATTTAGTACTGTAACAGAGAAGCAGTGTGTTATGTGTTAGGCTAGGTATCCTGATGTCTAGTCTTGGGGTTTGGGGTCTTGGGACCACTCTCCTCGCCTCCCTCAGGCAAGATGAAACGCACCCCAGAGTTAGGCAATGACCACTCGCCCCTAACACACACACACACACACACACACACACACACACACACACACACACACACACACACACACACACACACACACACACACACACGCAGACAGGGATAATAGGAAATGGGTTGGAGGAATCCTTGTGTTTTAGAGAGGAATCCTATTAAATGTGTATGAGTGTGTCTGTCTAGGAATCAAAACACCGCTCTCCTCCTCTTCCTCTTCGATAGCAAGAGGCTCAGCATGGTGTGTGTATGTGTGTGTGTGCATTGGCTTATAACTCATTTATGATGGGTGGTATTAGGTCATCCTGTGGTGGGTGTCACCCTGCTGGACACACGGATACCGTCAAACACATGTACACACGTACACACAAACACAGACACACACACAAACACAGCAGAGACAGCAAAGGGGAGGCAAAGGAGGATGAGGATGTTGATATTGATGAGAGGAAGAGTAGAGGAAGATAGGTGAAAGGGTATTGAGACTAACTCAACTCTACGCTGCAGGGATGAATCTATCATGATATATATTTCAACTACCAACAGCCAAAAGAATAACTCTGAAAGGTGCACATTAAATGGAGAGGCGGCATACCCTAATTCACCAAGTGATAATATCCTAATAGAAATAAGCTTACATGTTCTTGTAGTCTTTGATAAAGGTTTTAAAACTAGAATCATTCATTGAAACAATAACAAAGGGTTTACTCCACCTCTGTTTTGGTAAATAGCTAAGAGAGGGACCTGGAGACATGGAACCACTCTCAGATTGATAGACAGAGCTATGGATGCAAGGACTGACTATCCATGATATCAAGATGACAGTTGTAACCATGTTTTGAGGCGTTTACGTTCCCATTGTTTACAAACATTGGAGTAAACCAAGCTCATATGTTGGGTTCTGATGGGGTACGACAGTTGAACTGAGCTCATGAGGCATTTGTGACTTATATTCTTCAAGAATCAATGGGTATTCATTTCTAAGTACAACAAGGATGTAGAAACTAAGGATACTAGCTTGAATCAAATCATTTTCACATTAGTTGTAGCCTACAATATTTAGGCTAAATGCACTCAGTAATTAAATGCATATTAAAATGATTTTAATAATGTAAGATAAAGTGCTAAAAGACAGAATATAATAGATGACAATATACAGTTGTAGTACAGAAGACAACATGGATCCAAAAGTGTTAAGGAACTATACAAAATTAAAGTGAACATCAAACAAGAAATACAATTATTATAATAACAATAATATTACATTATAATCAATATTGACATTGTTCATTTTAAGCATTAAACATGAATCATTATAATACGGTTTGGTCATTAATCTTAGTGTTTCAAATCGATTATAACTCATTTGCGTATTATTCTATTACTTTAAGCAAAGGATTTTCAGAAATTACTGCTTGACCAAAGTAAATTCAGAAAAAAAGGATGGATGATTCAAACACATATTGTACAAATCTTGGTGGCGTTTCATTTGAAGTTGCTAATGTTGATAAATCTTTTTCATACAAATTAACATTAAATATGTAAATATTGTTAAATGTAACATTTTAATATTCGTGTATAAGCGAATAGCGCTCACCAATACACTAGGTCTACTACACGCAGAACAAGCACATTTCCTCCTCCACTTCCACCCTAACTTTGTCTGTCAGTTTGTTTTGAGTTGGTTTGTTCTCTTAAAATGTAGGATTTTATTAGGATCCCCATTAGCTAGTGCCTGAGCAGCATTCACTCTTTCTGGGATCCACAACTCTTCCTGGTCTCTCTGTCTCTCTCTCCCTCTCGCTCTCTCTCTCTCTCTGGCAGGGACAGTTAAAAGACCCTCGGTTCAGTAGAGATCCAATAGACACCAGGAGGCTGCAATTAACATCCTTACCAAACGGTGGCGCTGCTCGCAAGCAAATCCAACCTGCTGCCATAAAGAGAACGTATGTATACACACCAACAACATGCAGTACCTTAGGACACCATCATAGCCTGCTATAAAAGAGAGTGGACAGTGAGTAGTTTAAGACGTTTTTATTCTAATTACACAAATCATTTTTTGGTTAAGCCTACGGAGGGGGGTAACATCCCAATCAATTCCCCTAATCGATCCTTTATCGTCTTGTCTCCCTTCCGCCTTGTTTCTCATCGTTGTTGGAAACCGGAAGGAATGCAACTTTTTACATATCGGTGATCTGGGTTTCTGTATCCGTTGTGTTAAGCTTCAGGTAAAGAGCAATAAACACGAATGATAAACAGACAAAGACAACTGTCCATATTTATACCCAGACCGTGTGAAAGAAGCTCAGGCGTAAGGCGCTGCTTAAGACAAGCTTTCTCCCAGGCTGTCCTGTCTACAGGAATGGCCTCTCTCAGGAGAAGTATCTTGCTCCCCTTATTTCTCACCTTGCCTAACCTGGCCTCACCTCTCCTCTCCTCTGTGAAAGGTGTCTCCCATCCTGTGTACTCTCCCTGGCGATGCTCCAAGGACGGATGGAGACAGAGTTTGTAAAGGGAGTAGAATGAGCAGGGAGAGCGGCAGGGGGGGGGGCATCTGGGTAGCGTGTGTGTGTGTGCTCTGCGCTGCGGAGCTGACAGCTGTCACTTTGGCTGGCGCTAGTGCAGATGGGCTAATCTGGAATGGGCATGGACAAGCTCAGAGCTGAGGGCTCACAGTGTCCCAAGGATCACCACACCGTGTCACTGACTGACTCTCTTCTGCCTGAGAGGCCTGCATTCTCTCCCTTTGTGCCCTATTTGGAGCAATAGGTGTGTGTGTGTGTGTGTGTGTGTGTGTGTGTGTGTGTGTGTGTGTGTGTGTGTGTGTGTGTGTGTGTGTGTGTGTGTGTGTGTGTGTGTGTGTGTGTGTGTGTGTGTGTGTGTGTGTGTGTTGGGGGGTGGGGGGTGGACTGGAAAATAAACAGGTACATTCTGGTAAAGAGATGCAGGGACATTGTGTATAGTTTTATCTTTAGTATGTATGAGTCAAGGGGGAGGCAGAAAGGTTTGTGTGTGTGTGTGTGTGTGTGTGTGTGTGTGTGTGTGTGTGTGTGTGTGTGTGTGTGTGTGTGTGTGTGTGTGTGTGTGTGTGTGTGTCTGTGTTCATGTCCCTGTGTGCATTTGAGTGTGTATCGGTGTGTGTATCTGTCCGCGTGTGTGCAAGCACAGAGTTGTGTGCGTGTGTGTGTGCGTATGTGTGTGGGTGAGCTCTAAAGTGTGTGTGTAGAGCACTGAGGAGGTGGAGGGTGCCGGGGTGGCCGGGTGACGGGGTGGTTAATGGGTAGGGAGAGATAAGGGAGCGGATATAAGAGGGGTCAGCCGGGTCACAGTGTGGTTAGCACAGACAGCAGGGGGAAGGAAAGTGATCCAACAGCTACTGCTACAGCTACTGAGTGGGGAAACCAGACAGGGTTTCAGGGAGGGAGGGCGGGGAACAGAAAATATAGTGACCAGGGGAGGGGAATACGTTTTCGATGTCCATCCATGTCTGAGGACGTCGGGAGACGACGAGGAAACCGGCCTCTAGGGGGCAACAGTGAGCACTGTTACCTTCAAGTAGGTTTTGGTTTTGCTAGAGGGCCTCTGATTCAAAAGGTTGCAAGTCGGAATCCAGCGATAAAAAATGTGAGATTTTTGGTTTAAGCCTACACCAAACCTTAACCCTTACCTTAACCATTCGGAGTTAATGCCTAACCTTCACCTTAAACATCTTGTCCTTTGCAACAACATCGGAATTTGAACTTTGAGAAAGCTGGATGAACGTCTAATTCTGATGTGAGACTGTGAGAGCTAGTTGAGGTGTGGAGCGGAGGGAAATATTTGAGTTGTTGTGTAAAAAGAGTATTGATGGAGAAGAATGGAGCTGCAGAGTGTACGACAGTTGCAGTCTGTAAAATGACCAGTGTGTGTGTGTGTGTGTGTGTGTGTGTGTGTGTGTGTGTGTGTGTGTGTGTGTGTGTGTGTGTGTGTGTGTGTGTGTGTGTGTGTGTGTGTGTGTGTGCGTGCGTGCGTGCGTGTGTGTGTGTATACAGTTGAAGTCAGAAGTTTACATACACCTTAGTCAAATACATTTAAACTCAGTTTTTCACAATTAATGACATTTAAATCTAGTAAAAATTGCCTGTCTTAGGTCCGTTAAGATCACCACTTTATTTTAAGATTGTGAAATGTCAGAATAATAGTTGAGAGAATGATTTATTTCAGTTCCTCTGTCCGGTGTCTGTGTCCTGTTGCCCATCTTCATCTTTTCTTTTTATTGGCCCGTCTGAGATATGGCTTTTTCTTTGCAACTCGGTGTCCCGGAGTCGCCTCTCCGCTGTTGACGTTGAGACTGGTGTTTTGCGGGTACTATTTAATGAAGCTGCCAGTTGAGGACTTGTGAGGCGTCTGTTTCCCAAACTAGACACTCTAATGTACTTGTCATCTTGCTCAATTGTGCACCGGGGCCTCCCACTCCTCTTTCTATTCTGGTTAGAGCCAGTTTGTGCTGTTCTGTGAAGGGAGTAGTACACAGCGTTGTATGAGATCTTCAGTATTTTGGCAATTTCTTGCATGGAATAACCTTCATTTCTCAGAACAAGAATAAACTGACAAGTTTCAGAATAAAGTTATTTGTTTCTGACCATTTTTAGCCTGTAATCGAACCAACAAATGCTGATACTCCATATACTCAACTTGTCTAAAGAAGGACAGTTTAATTGTTTCTTTAATCAGAACAACCATTTACAGCTGTGCTAACATAATTGCAAAAGGGTTTTCTAATGATCAATTAGCCTTTTAAAATTATAAACTTGGATTACCTAACACAACGTGCCATTGGAACACAGGAGTGATGGTTGCTGATAATAGGCCTCTGTACGCCTATGTAGATCTTCCATAAAAAAATCTGCCGTTTCCAGCTACAATAGTCATTTACAACATTAACAATGTCTACACTGTATTTCTGATCAATTTGATGTTATTGTAATGGACCAAAAATGTGCTTTTCTTTCAAAAACAAAGACATTTCTAAGTAACCCCAAACTTTCAAACTGTAGTGTATGTCAGAGTTTCCTCCTCTCGCTGCATACGGTAGCAATAGCCGCTGTACGTGTGCTGAATCAGCTCGTTATCTGGTGGAGCCGTAGACAGAATGGGTTTAAATCTCAGCATCGCCACAAGGCCCTCCAACATCGTCTTCATCTACTGTTTGTTTTCTCCTCCCTTTTACACACACACCCATGCACGCACGCACGCACGCACGCACACACACACACACACACACACACACACACACACACACACACACACACACACACACACACACACACACACACACACACTGTTAATTGATTATTGATTTCCATTACCATTAGTATATATCTATTTATCATGCTACTGTTTACCTGTATATATTCAACAAGCTCTTACAGCCTCACATCCGAATTAGACGTTCATCCAGGTTTCTCTAACGTAAAATTGTCAAAGTTGTTCCAAATGTCAAATTGGTTTGGTTACTTCTCTGTATCGTTCCAAGGTGAAGTTTAGCCATTAAGTCTGCAGTTTAGCCATTCACTCTCCATTAACTCCCCACACTTACACTTATACACACACACACTCACTCACTACTATTATTAGTAGTAGTAGGAGTAGTAGTAATATTATTAGGATTAGTTATCCTGCCTGTCACTTTCTCCTAATCATTGCCTACATGTGGATATCTACCTCAAATATTCCACTATCCCTCCACTATCCCTGCTCATTGTACATGTTCTCTGTATATATCGTCCACTCTTATCTATTATTTGTCATGTTATTTAAAATAAAAAGAAAATGCTATACTTTTTGTATTGAATACTGCACTGTTGAGTAAGGCTTGCAAGGTAAGTATTTCACTGTACTCATGCGTGTGACAAATAAAACATGAAACTTGAAACCCACACATTACTAATGCACGCACAAGCACACGCACACTTCCAGACCTTTTGCCGGCATGGGCTTATAAAATTTAAGAAGACTCTTTCTCACCCCCTGTTTATTTTTGGCAAAATGAGCAGCTAGAAAGTGTTCAAATAATGCATCAGGAGAGAGGGGAGGATGGAGGAAAGAGGGAGGACATTCATTTGGAGATTATCCCCCAACAGAAATCTGTTAATTAATATCAACGGGTAGTTCCGGTGTTAATTCAGGCTCACGGTCCGCTAGACTAGTAATCAGGATAATCTGTCTATTACAGCTGGATTACAACAGGTTAGAAAGATAGGACCTGAAACTGGGTTTTGGACTTTAATAAAACTTGCATCATCTAATACTAATTTAATATTAGAGCTAATATTATGGACATGCTTGGGACATCCTTTCATGTTCAGACGCATACTCATACAGTCACAGCTAAACATAGGCTCAAAGGTCGTGTGTGTGTGTCTGCACCCAGAAGAAATGGTTGTTCAACATGCCCTCGTCTACGTACACATACTGACACATAGTCACACACGTTGTCACGCTTAACACACCAGGTCTGTGCCACTGTGACTGCACTCCTCTCTCTCCTCACCATCCCCCCTCCTTCCGCCTGCCCTGTCCCTTCCGTTGGCCCACAAGTCCGGTGTGAAATGCACGCAAACGTTTTAATATTTTAGACAGTGCACTCGCTCAGCCATACACACACACACTGTCCTTGACATAGCTCAAAGAGAGAGAGAGAGAGAGAGAGAGAGAGAGAGAGAGAGAGAGAGAGAGAGAGAGAGAATGGGAGAGAATGGTAGAGAATGGGAGAGGGCGAGAAAGAGAGGGGACATATGGAGATAAAAGGAGAGAGAGGGGGATGGACAGAGAGAGGAAGAGAGAGTGAGAGATATCCCAAGAGAGAGAGAGAGTGAAGGAGAGAGAGGGAGAGAAGGAGGGTAGAGGTAGAAAGAAAGTAGAGAGAGATGTGGGGTACCAACATCTTCATAAATAGTCCATGAGAAATGGCCCCTCCTCAACTTGTCAAAGGCACACAATGATTTGTTTATTTATTTATTTGTCACATAAAAATGGAAACTTTCTATTTCCCACTGTCGCAATTTCTCTATTTCCCTCCGTCTCTCTCTCTTTCCCTCCATCTCTCTATCCCATCCGTCTCTCTTTCCCTCTGTCTTTCTCTCCTTTCTTCCTCTCCTTCTCTGCCTCTCCTCTGACAAAAAGCAGCGGAGGACAAATCGCAGCTTGCCATGTTGAAAAGAGGGGGTTCCCGTGTGTGTGTGTGTGTGTGTGTGTGTGTGTGTGTGTGTGTGTGTGTGTGTGTGTGTGTGTGTGTGTGTGTGTGTGTGTGTGTGTGTGTGTGTGTGTGTGTGTGTGTGTACTTGAGATGCTGCATATACTATACATTGTATGTTCTAGCATGTTGTCACTGGCATCTCTTTCTGTATTCTGAAAAGCAGAAAAATTATATTTATCTTACATTAACCTTATACTAGTTGTCATAGACTGTACTGTCTGAGACATAAAAAAAAAACTGTTATTAAAATAACAAACATTCAGTCAGGGTCACAATCATAATTTATTATCAATTCTAATTATAATTACACTGCAGCAGCTAAATACAACATGACTGTTATAAATGTATAACCTGTCACAGCTCTGTCCCTTAGTTCCCCGTTGAGGCCTCTGAGTGTTCTGAACAGGACAATGATCATTCTTGTTGGTTGTTGTTTTCCCAGATGAGTCTCTCCCATCGCTCTTTCTCTCTAACCTTCAATCTATTTCTCCTCCTCTCCGCTCTCTTGTGCGTCATTAGACTGTTCGCCTTTCTTTCTTCCGTTCTTCCTCATTCTCTGTCTAGCTGTCTCTTATTCCCTCTCTCTCCATTCCTCTTCTAGCTGTCCCTCACTCTGTACCCCTCTCTCCCCTCCTGTGCCTCCCTGTCCCTCTCTTAGGTTGTGTTGGCAGACATGTCGAAGCTATCCGTCAGTGAGGGGGCAAGCCCAGTCAATGACCCTGGCAGTGTGTTTGTGTGTGTGTGTTTGTGTGTGATTGCATGTGCTTGGCTACGTGTGTGCGTGCGTGTGGCAGGCCCAGTCGATGACCCTGACAGTGTGCAGTTATCGTCCTAATTAAGATGCCACACTTGAGTTAAACCGGAGCATTAGGATTTGATGGGGAATTGATCAGTGTCAGAGGCGGGGCGGAGAGAGAGAGAGATGGAGGGAATGAGAGGGTGACAGAAGAGGTGGGGGAGGGGGAGGGAAAGGGAGTATGACTGACATATAGGAGAGGGGATGGAGATAGACACGAGAAAGAGGAAAAGGAAAGCAGGGCAGGGACGTTGAAAAGCAGAGAGAAAGCGGGAACGAGACAGACCAGAGAGAGGGGTGGGGCTTCCTGTTTCTGCGTTGATGATGTCTGAGTTAGAAGGTCAAAGGTTAAGATGATCCTTGAGTCCAGTTGATCACCTCACATCTCCACTCGATGAATTTAATGACTGGGTTACAGAGAGCTGTTTTGTGTGTGTGTGTGTGTGTGTGTGTGTGTGTGTGTGTGTGTGTGTGTGTGTGTGTGTGTGTGTGTGTGTGTGTGTGTGTGTATGCTCGTGTGTGCATTTGTATTTGTTATGGATCCCCATTAGCTTCTCTTCCCGGGTCCATGTGCCATGGTTTGTTTTATCAGAACAGTTGTTGATTGTATACAGTAAAGACCGGTCTCGAGTAGGGCTGTTGTGGTGACCATATTATCGTCACACTGGCAGTCACGAGTCACGAAGGCCCATTTAGTCACTGTAATTAGGCTTCTCCAAGCTCTGAAACTGCTGATGGACATTAGTAGCCTACCAAATTTGCTAGCTACCTGTTACTCAGTACTCTATTGTCTCTCTAATCCCTCTGACATCAATGCAAATGTAATCTAAAATCTAATCAAACACTTCATGAGAGCCAGTGAGCTCATGTTGCACAACATTTCTATAGGCTTTGCAATGGCGTGACAAACAGAGTGATGTCCTCTTTTAAAAAGAGGAGGATCCCATCAGCTTTCTACAGGCTAGGCTTACTATATTTATTTCTCAAATTTCCTAATATTAAGCCAATATTAAGCACATTGCTTATCTTTGCAGCAGGAGTATAGACTACCTGGCCGGCATGAAAATGATCCACAGAAAAAGCTTCCTCCCTTTTCCCCTGCTTTGAGACACGTGCATGATAATGGTCCATTCTATATCAAAACACATACAGTGGGGCAAAAAAGTATTTAGTCAGCCAACAATTGTGCAATTCTCCCACTTAAAAAGATGAGAGAGGCCTGTAATTTTCATCATAGGTACACTTCAACTATGACAGACAAAATGAGAAGAAAAAAATCCTGAAAATCACATTGTAGGATTTTTTATTAATTTATTTGCAAATGATGGTGGAAAATAAGTATTTGGTCAATAACAAAAGTTTATCTCAATACTTTGTTATATACCCTTTGTTGGCAATGACAGAGGTCAAACGTTTTCTGTAAGTCTTCACAAGGTTTTCACACACTGTTGCTGGTATTTTGGCCCACTCCTCCATGCAGATCTCCTCTAGAGCAGTGATGTTTTGGGGCTGTTGCTGGGCAACACGGACTTTCAACTCCCTCCAAAGATTTTCTATGGGGTTGAGATCTGGAGACTGGCTAGGCCACTCCAGGACCTTGAAATGCTTCTTACGAAGCCACTCCTTCGTTGCCCGGGCGGTGTGTTTGGGATCATTGTCATGCTGAAAGACCCAGCCACGTTTCATCTTCAATACCCTTGCTGATGGAAGGAGGTTTTCACTCAAAATCTCGCGATACATGGCCCCATTCATTCTTTCCTTTACACGGATCAGTCATCCTGGTCCCTTTGCAGAAAAACAGCCCCAAAGCATGATGTTTCCACCCCCATGCTTCACAGTAGGTATGGTGTTCTTTGGATGCAAATCAGCATTCTTTGTCCTCCAAACACTACGAGTTGAGTTTTTACCAAAAAGTTATATTTTGGTTTCATCTGACCATATGACACTCTCCCAATCTTCTTCTGGATCATCCAAATGCTCTCTAGCAAACTTCAGACGGACCTGGACATGTACTGGCTTAAGCAGGGGGACACGTCTGGCACTGCAGGATTTGAGTCCCTGGCGGCGTAGTGTGTTACTGATGGTAGGCTTTGTTACTTTGGTCCCAGCTCTCTGCAGGCCATTCACTAGGTCCCCCCGTGTGGTTCTGGGATTTTTGCTCACCGTTCTTGTGATCATTTTGACCCCACGGGGTGAGATCTTGCGTGGAGCCCCAGATCGAGGGAGATTATCAGTGGTCTTGTATGTCTTCCATTTCCTAATAATTGCTCCCACAGTTGATTTCTTCAAACCAAGCTGCTTACCTATTGCAGATTCAGTCTTCCCAGCCTGGTGCAGGTCTACAATTTTGTTTCTGGTGTCCTTTGACAGCTCTTTGGTCTTGGCCATAGTGGAGTTTGGCGTGTGACTGTTTGAGGTTGTGGACATGTGTCTTTTATACTGATACCAAGTTCAAACAGGTGCCATTAATACAGGTAATGAGTGGAGGACAGAGGAGCCTCTTAAAGGAGAAGTTACAGGTCTGTGAGAGCCAGAAATCTTGCTTGTTTGTAGGTGACTAAATACTTATTTTTCACCATAACTTGCAAATAAATGTATTAAAAATCCTACAATGTGATTTTCTGGATTTTTTTTCTAATTGTGACGACCCTCCCACTCTGTCTGCCGTATTCTCTCTTTGTTCTTGTTTCCTTATTAGGATGCCGGTGGGCGGAGTTGGGAGGGTCGTCAGCTACATGGGAAACACCTGGGCCAGGTGTGTCCCAGGATAAATAGAACTCTTCCACATTCATGGAAGAGACTCTCTCCATGCAGACACCTTTCTAGATTTTGTTGTGTTTCTTGGTGGCCTTTTGGTTGTTTGCTTTCAACACCCTGCATTATCACATTCATGCATGCAAAACACTCACTTACACTACTGATTACTGATTACACACACCATTGTATATTGTACTTAGGTATTTATTTAATAAATATATATTTTGTTACTCCTTATCCCACGTTGTCTCCCTTTTGTTACGGGCTTTGAGCCGGTTCGTGACACTAATTTTGTCTGTCATAGTTGAAGTGTACCTATGATGAAAATTACAGGCCTCGCTCATCTTTTTAAGTGGGAGAACTTGCACAATTGGTGGCTGACTAAATACTTTTTTGCCCCACTGTATATTATTTAGTATATGTAAAGACAAGATTAAATCAAGAATAGTTTGATGGGTGACAGTATTAGCCTATCATTTGTGAATTATACAGTGCCTTGCGAAAGTATTCGGCCCCCTTGAACTTTGCGACCTTTTGCCACATTTCAGGCTTCAAACATAAAGATATAAAACTGTATTTTTTTGTGAAGAATCAACAACAAGTGGGACACAATCATGAAGTGGAACAACATTTATTGGATATTTCAAACTTTTTTAACAAATCAAAAACGGAAAAATTGGGAGTGCAAAATTATTCAGCCCCTTTACTTTCAGTGCAGCAAACTCTCTCCAGAAGTTCAGTGAGGATCTCCGAATGATCCAATGTTGACCTAAATGACTAATGATGATAAATACAATCCACCTGTGTGTAATCAAGTCTCCGTATAAATGCACCTGCACTGTGATAGTCTCAGAGGTCCGTCAAAAGCGCAGAGAGCATCATGAAGAACAAGGATACACCAGGCAGGTCCGAGATACTGTTGTGAAGAAGTTTTTAAAGCCGGATTTGGATACAAAAAGATTTCCCAAGCTTTAAACATCCCAAGGAGCACTGTGCAAGCGATAATATATAAATGGAAGGAGTATCAGACCACTGCAACTCTACCAAGACCTGGCCGTCCCTCTAAACTTTCAGCTCATACAAGGAGAAGACTGATCAGAGATGCAGCCAAGAGGCCCATGATCACTCTGGATGAACTGCAGAGATCTACAGCTGAGGTGGGAGACTCTGTCCATAGGACAACAATCAGTCGTATATTGCACAAATCTGGCCTTTATGGAAGAGTGGCAAGAAGAAAGCCATTTCTTAAAGATATCCATAAAAAGTGTCGTTTAAAGTTTGCCACAAGCCACCTGGGAGACACACCAAACATGTGGAAGAAGATGCTCTGGTCAGATGAAACCAAAATTGAACTTTTTGGTAACAATGCAAAATGTTATGTTTGGCGTAAAAGCAACACAGCTGAACACACCATCCCCACTGTCAAACATGGTGGTGGCAGCATCATGGTTTGGGCCTGCTTTTCTTCAGCAGGGACAGGGAAGATGGTTAAAATTAATGGGAAGATGGATGGAGCCAAATACAGGACCATTCTGGAAGAAAACCTGATGGAGTCTGCAAAAGACCTGAGACTGGGACTGAGATTTGTCTTCCAACAAGACAATGATCCAAAACATAAAGCAAAATCTACAATGGAATGGTTCAAAAATAAACATATCCAGGTGTTAGAATGGCCAAGTCAAAGTCCAGACCTGAATCCAATCGAGAATCTGTGGAAAGAACTGAAAACTGCTGTTCACAAATGCTCTCCATCCAACCTCACTGAGCTCGAGCTGTTTTGCAAGGAGGAATGGGAAAAAATTTCAGTCTCTCGATGTGCAAAACTGATAGAAACATACCCCAAGCGACTTACAGCTTTAATCGCAGCAAAAGGTGGCGCTACAAAGTATTAACTTCTTGCTCCTACTTGAGACGCAGATGTCTCAAGTAGACACCTGGAAATGCAAATGCGCTACGCTAAATGCTAAATGTACTCGTTAAAACTCAAACCTTTATCAAAATTCACATGCAGGGTATTGAATTAAAGCTACACTCGTTGTGAACCTAGCCAACAAGTCAGATTTTTAAAATGCTTTTCGGCGAAAGCATGAGAAGCTATTATCTGATAGCATGCAACACCCCAAAATGCCTGAATGCGATGTAAACAAAGATATAGCTTAGCCGGCGCTACACAAAACGCAGAAATAAAATATAAAACATTCATTACCTTTGACGAGCTTCTTTCTTGGCACTCCTATATGCCCCATAAACATCACTATTGGGTCTTTTTTTCGTTTAAATCGGTCCATATATACCCAAAATAGCTTTCTATGGAAGCTGTGTCATTCAGAAAAAAACATCGTTTTTAAACGCTGCGTCATTTTTTTAAATTAAAAAAGTCGACGATAAACTTTCACAAAACACTTTGAAATACTTTTGTAATCCAACTTTAGGTATTAGTAAACGTTTATAATCTATCGAAATGATTACAGGGCGATGTATATTCAATAGCTCCTCGTTTTCAAATCAATGGCTGCCAATGTGCACATTCAAAACATCCTGGTGGAGACCGGAAGAAACGGAATCCAGTTAGTTGGATTTACCAAGAAAAAACTAAATTGAAAATGACGACATCGTGTGGAATCTGTAGGAATTGCATGCAGGTTGATAATACATTTTGTGCCCTTTTAACAACCCATGAAAGTGACGCATGGAAATAATTTTTAGCTTTCAGAGAGCAGTTTTTCTTGCGCTTTTCAATGAAACACACAATCTGTTATAGTCACAGCCGTGATTTAACCAGTTTTAGAAACTTCAGAGTGTTTTCTATCTACACATACTAATCGTATGCATATACTATATTCCTGGCATGAGTAGCAGGACGCTGAAAAGTTGCGCGATTTTTAACAGAATGTTCGAAAAAGGAGGGGGTAGACTTAACAGGTTTTAACTTAAGGGGGCTGAATAATTTTGCACGGCCAATTTTTCAGTTTTTGAATTGTTAAAAAAGTTTGAAATATCCAATAAATGTCGTTCCACTTCATGATTGTGTCCCACTTGTTGTTGATTCTTCACAAAAAAATACAGTTTTATATCTTTATGTTTGAAGCCTGAAATGTGGCAAAAGGTCGCAAAGTTCAAGAGGCACTGTATATTATCACAATTACTTTTTTGTGTGACTTTTTTAAATAATAGTCACACACCTCATGTAGCCTAGCCCATAGGCCTATATGTTTTGATAAGGTTTGTATCGCAACTAAAGTGGCCAAATAACGTCTTAAAATGAAGCACATTAATCTGCTTTACAAGGGGTTTAGAGCCTAACTTGCATACGTACTATACGCAGCACGAGATTCATGTTTGGGTAAGAGCATTTTCATCATACAAATCCACCTTTATAATAAAAGCATTGCATGCATAATCACATTTGTGGTCATAATGGTGTTTTCCCACTAATTGAACATTTACACTTATAGCCTACTGTCATATGCACATTGCTGCACTTATAATGGGTAAAACATAGCCTTATAGTTTATCAACATTTTAAGCTAAAAGTGTGGATCTGTTTCGTCAGCCTCATTATGTAAAAAAATATTTTTGATGCTAGTGGATGTATTAATTTGGGATATCGCATCACAACTGTCGCAGTCTGTTTGGAATATTTATTTCTCGCACAGAATATGTCAACTTTTGCACAATGGGGGATAGTAGATTGAAATAGGCTAGTGCTTTTGCTGTTCGTTAGGCCCACTCTTCTTGTAGGCTGATGAAAAGTAAATGTGGACTGTTCTTCCAATAGCTTCAATATGCACCTCGGAATTGGTTAAGGACGCACACAGTTGCGTTCCAAATGTGTTTGTCTTCACTTGTAGCCTGAGAATGACCCGTTTATGTAAAAATTAGGGGTTCAACAAGGGTTCTTCAAAAGGGTTCTTCAGAGATCCTCAAAGTTCTTTGAAAGAACCTTAAGGTTCTTGGCACTAAAAATGGCCCCCAAAAGGTTCTTACAAGAACCCCATAGAAGGCGGGGTTCATCGAGGAACCCCCTTAGTTGGTGGGGGTTCTTGCAGGAACCTAACAGCCCAACATAAACATTTATATTTGAAAGGACAGCAGGTGCAGTCACTTAACTGAAACATGTAAAGATCTCCTCAATTTAAGGTATGGTTTGTATGATCTAAATGTATATTGTTTTATGATGATACCATCTATCTTTTCGTATTTCGGCCAATCTTTCTATTAACAAAGAGGTAAGAATATGTAGGCTATAAGAATATGCTGAAGGCTAGCTGTATTGGCTGCAGATGCCTGAATTGCTCACGTTTGTGTCTGTGTCGGCAGGTATACAGACGGGGATGCATACAAAGGTATGTCAATTGGTATTGGTATGTTATGCAGATCACATTTACCAACCTCCTCCCTTATCTCTTCAATTAATATCCCATAGGCCTCTACATTATGGGGAAGGTATGTGTATGAAAACCCTAATCAAAACCGTTTTTTTTTTTCATTCAAATTCACTACAAAAACCAAGGTACGAATTCTGTCGTGTACGTGTTTCGTTAATCATCACAGACTTCACACTCCCTACACCTCTGATGAATATAACAGGAAACCTGTTTGATCACCATGCACTGCTAAATCATTGTGGCTGTGGATATGGAGAACATCAACACATTAACGTCAACACGCCAGAGGATATACCCATTGGACTTGGGGCTCTGCTGTAAGTTCACCTCACATTTAGATTTTTTTTATTCTGCTTTGCCACTAAAATCGAAATAAACACTCAGAACTAAAATATTGTGTTTAGTTATATTAATAATAATAATTTTATTATTGCGTGCAGTGGAGAGGGGTAGTTCAAAAAATTTACCCCAAAAAGTTATTCAAAAGTTTCTTTGAGGATCCATTAAAAGGGGTTATTTGAAGAACTTATAGGGGTTCCCCCACAGTTTCAATTGGAAGAACCACTAAAGGATACTCCATGAACATTTTTTTAGAGTGTGATGGAGAGCCTTGTGAGTGAGAAGTGCGGAGCAGGCAGCACTTAGGGAGAAGGGCTGCAAAAGGCATGGATTTCTTTAAGGTGCATTATGGCCACACTTATAGTAGTGCCTATTTCTTTGTTAGTTAAATGCTCAACACTGAATAGCCGCATGTGCGCACTCCCTCAAATCGTTTGGAGAAAATATCCTTTCTACTTTGTTCAATTCTATTCTTCATACTATAAAATAATATAAAATAACGGCACAGAATTCTAGGCAAATCTTGTCTGCTAAATGAACTAGTGTAGCCCACAGCCATATGGCATAGCTAGATCAGGACCTAACATAAGGACAACTCAGAGTATGCTATTCTGTTCTTCTGAAATAGACTACATTTTTTTCATGTTATGTTTCTTTAGACCTGTCTAAAATAAATAATGGATTTATTGTGAAGTTGTAGTCTATATTACATGGATTTATTAGACTTTTAAAATGTAGATGTTCCAAAGGTCTGCATCAGTGGCTTGTGTGGAAGCCAGGGGATGCTAAGCTTCCCACCATTAGCTCGGACAAATTGAAAACTCTAGTCATTGGCGACTCCATTACCCGCAGTATTAGACTTGAGAATCATCCAGCGATCATACACTGTTTACCGGGGGGCAGGGCTACCGACGTTAAGGCTAATCTGAAGATGGTGCTGGCTAAAGCTAAAACTGGCGAGTGTAGAGAGTATAGAGATATTGTTATCCACGTCGGCACCAACGATGTTAGGATGAAACAGTCAGAGATCACCAAGCGCAACATAGCTTCTGCGTGTAAATCAGCTAGAAAGATGTGTCGGCATCGAGTAATTGTCTCTGGCCCCCTCCCAGTTAGGGGGAGTGATGAGCTCTACAGCAGAGTCTCACAACTCAATCGCTGGTTGAAAACTGTTTTCTGCCCCTCCCAAAAGATAGAATTTGTAGATAATTGGCCCTCTTTCTGGGACTCACCCACAAACAGGACCAAGCCTGACCTGCTGAGGAGTGACGGACTCCATCCTAGCTGGAGGGGTGCTCTCATTTTATCTACCAACATAGACAGGGCTCTAACTCCTCTAGCTCCACAATGAAATAGGGTGCAGGCCAGGCAGCAGGCTGTTAGCCAGCCTGCCAGCATAGTGGAGTCTGCCACTAGCACAGTCAGTGTAGTCAGCTCAGCTATCACCATTGAGACCGTGTCTGTGCCTCGACCTAGGTTGGGCAAAACTAAACATGGCGGTGTTCGCCTTAGCAATCTCACTAGGATAAAGACCACCTCCATTCCTGTCATTATTGAAAGAGATCATGATACCTCACATCTCAAAATAGGGCTACTTAATGTTAGATCCCTTACTTCAAAGGCAATTATAGTCAATGAACTAATCACTGATCATAATCTTGATGTGATTGGCCTGACTGAAACATGGCTTAAGCCTGATGAATTTACTGTGTTAAATGAGGCCTCACCTCCTGGCTACACTAGTGACCATATCCCCCGTGCATCCCGCAAAGGCGGAGGTGTTGCTAACATTTACGATAGCAAATTTCAATTTACAAAAAAAAAAAAAATGACGTTTTCGTCTTTTGAGCTTCTAGTCATGAAATCTATGCAGCCTACTCAATCACTTTTTATAGCTACTGTTTACAGGCCTCCTGGGCCATATACAGCGTTCCTCACTGAGTTCCCTGAATTCCTATCGGACCTTGTAGTCATAGCGGATAATATTCTAATCTTTGGTGACTTTAATATTCACATGGAAAAGTCCACAGACCCACTCCAAAAGGCTTTCGGAGCCATCATCGACTCAGTGGGTTTTGTCCAACATGTCTCTGGACCCACTCACTGTCACAGTCATACGCTGGACCTAGTTTTGTCCCATGGAATAAATGTTGTGGATCTTAATGTTTTTCCTCATAATCCTGGACTATCGGACCACCATTTTATTACGTTTGCAATTGCAACAAATAATCTGCTCAGACCCCAACCAAGGATCATCAAAAGTCGTGCTATAAATTCACAGACAACACAAAGATTCCTTGATGTCCTTCCAGACTCCTTCTGCCTACCCAAGGACGCCAGAGGACAAAAATCAGTTAACCACCTAACTGAGGAACTCAACTTAACCTTGCGCAATACCCTAGATGCAGTTGCACCCCTAAAAACTAAAAACATTTCTCATAAGAAACTAGCTCCCTGGTACACAGAAAATACCCGAGCTCTGAAGCAAGCTTCCAGAAAATTGGAACGGAAATGGCGCCACACCAAACTGGAAGTCTTCCGACTAGCTTGGAAAGACAGTACTGTGCAGTACCGAAGAGCCCTTACTGCTGCTCGATCATCCTATTTTTCTAACTTAATTGAGGAAAATAAGAACAATCCGAAATTCCTTTTTGATACTGTCGCAAAGCTAACTAAAAAGCAGCATTCCCCAAGAGAGGATGACTTTCACTTTAGCAGTGATAAATTCATGAACTTCTTTGAGGAAAAGATTATGATTATTAGAAAGCAAATTACGGACTCTTCCTTAAATCTGCGTATTCCTTCAAAGCTCAGTTGTCCTGAGTCTGCACAACTCTGCCAGGACCTAGGATCAAGAGAGACACTCAAGTGTTTTAGTACTATATCTCTTGACACAATGATGAAAATAATCATGGCCTCTAAACCTTCAAGCTGCATACTGGACCCTATTCCAACTAAACTACTGAAAGAGCTGCTTCCTGTGCTTGGCCCTCCTATGTTGAACATAATAAACGGCTCTCTATCCACCGGATGTGTACCAAACTCACTAAAAGTGGCAGTAATAAAGCCTCTCTTGAAAAAGCCAAACCTTGACCCAGAAAATATAAAAAACTATCGGCCTATATCGAATCTTCCATTCCTCTCAAAAATTTTAGAAAAGGCTGTTGCGCAACAACTCACTGCCTTCCTGAAGACAAACAATGTATACGAAATGCTTCAGTCTGGTTTTAGACCCCATCATAGCACTGAGACGGCACTTGTGAAGGTGGTAAATGACATTTTAATGGCATCGGACCGAGGCTCTGCATCTGTCCTCGTGCTCCTAGACCTTAGTGCTGCTTTTGATACCATCGATCACCACATTCTTTTGGAGAGATTGGAAACCCAAATTGGTCTACACGGACAAGTTCTGGCCTGGTTTAGATCTTATCTGTCGGAAAGATATCAGTTTGTCTCTGTGAATGGTCTGTCCTCTGACAAATCAACTGTAAATTTCGGTGTTCCTCAAGGTTCCGTTTTAGGACCACTATTGTTTTCACTATATATTTTACCTCTTGGGGATGTTATTCGAAAACATAATGTTAACTTTCACTGCTATGCGGATGACACACAGCTGTACATTTCAATTAAACATGGTGAAGCCCCAAAATTGCCCTTGCTAGAAGAATGTGTTTCAGACATAAGGAAGTGGATGGCTGCAAACTTTCTACTTTTAAACTCGGACAAAACAGAGATGCTTGTTCTAGGTCCCAAGAAACAAAGAGATCTTCTGTTGAATCTGACAATTAATCTTAATGGTTGTACAGTCGTCTCAAATAAAACTGTGAAGGACCTCGGCGTTACTCTGGACCCTGATCTCTCTTTTGAAGAACATATCAAGACCATTTCAAGGACAGCTTTTTTCCATCTACGTAACATTGCAAAAATCAGGAACTTTCTGTCCAAAAATGATGCAGAAAAATTAATCCATGCTTTTGTCACTTCCAGGTTAGACTACTGCAATGCTCTACTTTCCGGCTACCCGGATAAAGCACTAAATAAACTTCAGTTGGTGCTAAATACGGCTGCTAGAATCCTGACTAGAACCAAAAAATTTGATCATATTACTCCAGTGCTAGCCTCTCTACACTGGCTTCCTGTCAAAGCAAGGGCTGATTTCAAGGTTTTACTGCTAACCTACAAAGCATTACATGGGCTTGCTCCTATCTATCTCTCTGATTTGGTCCTGCCGTACATACCTACACGTACGCTACGGTCACAAGACGCAGGCCTCCTAATTGTCCCTAGAATTTTTAAGCAAACAGCTGGAGGCAGGGCTTTCTCCTATAGAGCTCCATTTTTATGGAACGGTCTGCCTACCCATGTCAGAGACGCAAACTCGGTCTCAACCTTTAAGTCTCTACTGAAGACTCATCTCTTCAGTGGGTCATATGATTGAGTGTAGTCTGGCCCAGGAGTGGGAGGGTGAACGGAAAGGCTCTGGAGCAACGAACCACCCTTGCTGTCTCTGCCTGGCCGGTTCCCCTCTTTCCACTGGGATTCTCTGCCTCTAACCCTATTACAGGGGCTGAGTCACTGGCTTTACTGGGGCTCTCTCATGCCGTCCCTGGAGGAGGTGCGTCACCTGAGTGGGTTGAGTCACTGATGTGGTCATCCTGTCTGGGTTGGCGCCCCCCCCCCCCCCCCCCCCCCCCCCCCTTAAGTTGTGCCGTGGCGGAGGTCTTTGTGGGCTATACTCAGCCTTGTCTCAGGATGGTAAGTTGGTGGTTGAAGATATCCCTCTAGTGGTGTGGGGGCTGTGCTTTGGCAAAGTGGGTGGGGTTATATCCTTCCTGTTTGGCCCTGTCCGGGGGTGTCCTCGGAGTGGGCCACAGTGTCTCCTGACCCCTCCTGTCTCAGCCTCCAGTATTTATGCTGCAGTAGTTTATGTGTCGGGGGGCTAGGGTCAGTTTGTTATATCTGGAGTACTTCTCCTGTCCTATTCGAATCTAAGTGTGCGTTCTCTAATTCTCTCCTTCTCTCTTTCTCTCTCTCGGAGGACCTGAGCCCTAGGACCATGCCCCAGGACTACCTGACATGATGACTCCTTGCTGTCCCCAGTCCACCTGGCTGTGCTGCTGCTCCAGTTTCAACTGTTCTGCCTTATTATTATTCGACCATGCTGATCATTTATGAACATTTGAACATCTTGGCCATGTTCTGTTATAATCTCCACCCGGCACAGCCAGAAGAGGACTGGCCATCCCACATATGCTCTCTCTAATTCTCTCTTTCTTTCTCTCTCTCGGAGGACCTGAGCCCTAGGACCATGCCCCAGGAATACCTGACATGATGACTCCTTGCTGTCCCCAGTCCACCTGACTGTGCTGCTGCTCCAGTTTCAACTATTCTGCCTTATTATTATTCGACCATGCTGGTCATTTATGAACATTTGAACATCTTGGCCATGTTCTGTTATAATCTCCACCCGGCACAGCCAGAAGAGGACTGGCCACCCCACATAGCCTGGTTCCTCTCTAGGTTTCTTCCTAGGTTTTGGCCTTTCTAGGGAGTTTTTCCTAGCCACCGTGCTTCTTCACCTGCATTGCTTGCTGTTTGGGGTTTTAGGCTGGGTTTCTGTACAGCACTTTGAGATATCAGCTGATGTACGAAGGGCTATATAAAATAAATTTGATTGATTGATTGATTGTTTAGGTTAATTAACGGTCCGACAGTTATTTGCGTGACGATCACCGGCTGATGAAAGTGCGTGACTGCCACTTCCGCAGCCCTAGTCTCGAGTACTACAACACTGGTTAAAACGGTAACTTAAATGCCTCACATGTGGGGCAGCGGGCTAAGGCACTGCATCACAGTGCTTGTGGCATCACTACAGACCCGGGTTTGATCCCAGGCTGTGTCACAACCGGCCGTGACCTGGAGTCCCATAGGGCGGGGGGGTGTTTGGCTGGGGGGGGCTTTACTTGGCTCATTGCGCTCTAGCAACACATTGGTGAACCTGGCTTCTGGGTTAAGCAGGCGGGTGTTAAGAAGCGTGGTTTGGCGGGTCGTGTTTCGGAGGACGCATGACTCGACTTTTACCTGAAGCAAGGATATGCATATTATTTATACCATTTGAAAGGAAACATTTGAAGTTTGTGTAAATGTGAAAGGAATGTAGGAGAATAAAACACATTAGATCTGGTAAAAGAGAGTACAAATAAAGAATATTTGAAATGCAAGAGAAATGCCATAATGTATTATTCCAGCCCAGGTGCAATTTAGATTTTGGCCACTAGATGACAGGAGTATACGTGCAAAGTTTTAGACTGATCCAATGAACCATTGCATTTCTGTTCAAAATTTGGTATCAAGACTGCCCAAATGTGCCTAATTTGTTTATTAATAACTTCTCAAGTTCAGAACTGTGCACTCTCCTCAAACAATAACATGGTATTTTTTCACTGTAATAGCTACTGGACAGTGCAGTTAGATTAACAAGAATTTAAGCTTTCTGCCGATATCAGACATGTCTATGTCCTGGAAAATGTTTGTGTTACTTACAACCTCATGCTAATCGCATTAGCCTACGTTAGCTCAACCGTCCTGTGGGGGACCCACCAATCCTGAAGAAGTTTTAATTGTAGATGGGCGTGGCAGGGCTCAGGCGTTCCTGTTTGGACAGCTCGGTTACCTGGTCAATACCACCGTACATAGAGCCGCAACACGACCCATCAAGCACCCGTCATGCTATTGACCAACGACGACCTCTAATGCACTCAAACCAAACAGGACGTTTTAAATTTGGAACGGTTGTTTCTGGATATTTTCTTTCATCCATAAGGGTTAATGTCAGGGCAATATCAATATGATATTGTCAATATGAAACAATATTAATGATTTACATACTAGATTAAATGGTTTTGGAGCCCAGCTCGGTAGATAGAAACGGGTCGGAGTGTAAACCAAAATGAATGCTCAAATATTGGAACATACCAAAGCTCAGACAGCCACACTATCCAAACCTACCTCGTGACTGGGTTTGACAGCTGTAAGAGAAGTGGCGGCTGTCAACATAGATTTCCCCTCTTCTCCTCTGGCGTGCTCTTGATGTTTACCATATGTCTGTCCTGATGACCCTAATCTCTGAATGGGGAGCAAAGACACATGGAGAGGCTGTCACAAACCACCTGAGGCATGATGTCATTGACGTTGTCATAAATGTGTTTCAGTAAAACCACTCGGGACACTTTGCCATGGCGACATGAATGACACCTGACAAGTGGACGCGGAATGGTGTCTGACGGAGAAAGGACTTGAGAAGTGACACTAGAGAACTGTGGAGAGACCAAATGGAACGGTAGAGAACACAGTAGCGCTTGAGGTTAGAACCACAATATGGAGCCTGGAGTTGATGAAACCAAAAGAGGCTAAAGATTAGCCTACTTATCAGATAAACAGATTGATTGTAAATCCCTCTGGATAGTGACTAATGTAATAGATTATTGATAGGGGATCAATGGAATGAAGCAAAGCTAATTCTTTCATAGTGGTGGTGTGACCCTTGTAATGTCATGAAAATACTGGATGAAAATCAAATGAAAATGCTCTCAATAACATTCAAATAGTTTAGCAAGGCATATACCAATCATTGATGGCCACTGATAATCATCATCATCAACATCATCCGTATAGGGATGTTCAAGGTTAGCACATGCTTAAACTATTATCTGATGCGTAAAACTATCAAAGGTAATGTTTGCAAAATAATGAATTTCCTTATTATTGTCACGGTCCATATGCACCTGTCTCCAAACTCCATGATCTCGCTCTCTCTCTATCTCCCTCTCTCTCCCTCTGTCTCCCTCTCTCTCTCTCTCTTTTTCTCCCACCCCTCTCTCTCTCAAGGGGGTAGCAGAGCAGTGGTATCAATTAACCATCAATCTGTGCAGTGGGCCATTTCGCCTTGATTCAGCAGTCCACACCTCCTCCATTATAGCCCATCATTTAATCTACACAACCAAATGACCCTCAGAGACAGAGCGAGAGGGAGAGACACCCCTTCCTCCACTCCATTTTCTTGACCTCCGTTTACCCATCTACATTAGCTGTCAGTTACTGTGTCTCTCCCTCTGCTCCGTTCTCTCTCAGGCCTTGCTAACCTCCACTTTTTCTTCCACTGACCCATGACAGTGATGTTATAGCTCAATGTACCTCTTGTATTGACTCTTTCTGTGTCCCACCTGTAAACTCTACTGACCCTCAAGATCAGCACCTGCAGACGGTTATGGTTACAGCCGGTTAAAGCCAATTTATGCTTGTGCCGACCTCCGGAGGGTTGCTGAGGCCAAATACAGTTCTGTACCGCATCACCATGCGCCTCCCAAATTGTGTAACAATGTGAAGAGCTCCGTATAGCTCCACATTGACATGATGCATTGACGGTAGGTGGGGCAGAAATTTCTAGCAGTTTCTAACAGCTCTAGCAGGGCAGAAATTTGACGAACTGACTTGATGGAAAGGTGACATCCTATGACGGTGCCAGTCACTGAGCTCTTCAGTAAGGTCATTCAACTGCCAATGTTTGTCTATGGAGATGGCATGGCCGTGTGCTCAATTTCATATACCTGTCAGCAACTGTGTGGCTGAAATAGCCAAATCCACTAATTTGAAGGGGTGTCCACATTCTTTGTGTACATAGTGTATTTATCTTACGTTGATTCTACTAAATTGTTTTTGGTATCTTTTAGTTGTCACTGTATTAAACTAAGTGAGGAGCCAAGCTGCTTTGGAGTCCTACCAGAGAGTAGAAAGCAAAGACACCGACCGAGACAGATGTAGCAGGGTCTTAGTGAGATTAAGACGCCGGGCGACCCGTCCTCCATTACCGAGCATACTACTCGCCAATGTTCAATGATTAATTAACAAACTTGACAAACTGAAAGCGAGGATGTCCTTCCAGGGGGCATCATATACTGCAACATACTCTGTTTCTCTGAGACTTGGCTTTTCTCTGACATCCAGACATTATATACAACCAGCAGGTTTTACAGTTTTTCGAGCGGATAGGAAGCGAACTCTCTATGGCAAGAGCAAGTGTGGTGGGCTCTGCTTTATGACCAACAACACATGGTGCGACAAGGGAAACGTACAGGAACTTGCAAGCTTCTGTTCACCCGACTTGGAATACTTGGTCAAAAAATGTTATCCTTTTTATCTTTGGAAAGAGTTCATTGGCATTGTTGCCATTGCTGTGTACATCCTGCCCCAAGCCAACACCAAAAAGTCTCTCAAAGATCTTCATTGGACCCTGAACAAACTGGAGACTGTATTCTCGGACGCAGCGTTCATTGTTGAGTGAGACTTTAACAAAATGTATTTGAGAACCGTGCTCCCAAATTATTACCAACACATCGATTGTCTAACTAATGGAAATTCTACTCTTGACCACTGCTACACACCTCTTCGACATGGGCATAAGGCTCTCTCCAGTCCTTCTTTCGGAAAATCCGACCATGACTCCATCTTCCATCTTGCTTCTAGAAGGAAGTTCCAGTGGTCAGGTCTGTACAGCTTTGGTCCAACCAATCAGAATTCACGCTCCAAGACTGTTTTGATCAAGTAGACTGGAATATGTTCCAAGTCACCTCTGAGGACAATGTCAATGAATACGCCGACTCAGTCAAAATGCATAGATGATGTGATACCGATACTTTCAAAACTTACCTGAATTCAAAACCGTGGATTGATAACAGCCTTGTAGGAAAACAAAGAGAGAGATGCTGCTTACAAACAGGGCAAGGTGACCAGGGACAATAGTATAACTTTCGGAAATATGACTGACGCAGATTGATCAAGATGGCGCAGGTTGATCAAGTATAGAGACAAAGTGGAGCAATTCAGCGGGTCGGACACAAGGCATATGTGACAGGGGCTCCTAACAATCACAAATTACAAAAAGAAAGCCAGCCACATCACGTTCACCAACGCCACCCTACCGGGCGAGTTAAACACCTTTTTCTCAAGATTCGAGCACAATGACCCTGAGCTGCTGAGGAGAGCCCCAGATGACAATGTGGGCTACACACTCACAGTCTCCACTGAGGACGTACAGTATGTAAGTCATTCAAATGTGTTAACTCTCGCAAGGCTGCCGGCCCAGATGTCATCTCTAGCCGTACCCTCGGAGATTGTGCAGACCAGCTGGCTGTTGTGTTCTCTGACATTTTCAATCTCTCTCTAGCTCAGGCCTCTATACCCACCTGCTTCAAGATGTCCACTATCATCCCTATGCCCAGGAAAGGGAAAGTAACTTAACTGAATGACAACCAACCAGTAGCACACATCCTGTGTGATGTGTGTCACATCTTCGAGAGGCTAGTCACAGACAATATTACCTCCTCCCTCCCCGACAAACTCGACCCTCTCCAATTTGTCTACTGCCCTGACTGATGCACGTACAACGCAATCGCCATTGCACTACACACTGCCCTTACCCACCTGGACAAAAATAATGCATATGTGAGGATGCTGTTCATCGACTATAGCAGCTCGGCCTTCAATACCATAGTGCCCTATAAGCTCATTAAAAAGCTCACGGCCCTGGGTCTGAAATCCTCCCTATGCAATTGGGTCCTGGACTTCCCGACGTGCCGCCCCCAGATGGTGAAGATATGCAACATTACCTCCCCACACTAATCCTCAACATGGGGTAAAATCTGAATCCTGGCCACGTGGTTGTGTCTGAACGTTCAAATCGGATTTTTAGACCGTTATTTGGCATATCTTGTTGCTTGCTAGCTACTCTGTTGACAGTTTGACAAGAAGCTAACTAGCTTGTTAATTGCTAACTAGTTTGTTAGTTGTTCACAAACAAATTAGTGAGTGTGCTAGAAAGCTAAACAGCTACCTAGCTAGCTAGTTGACTGTTGTGGCTAGCTAAAAAGGACTTGTTTTGAAAGTTAGATAATCTTGTCCTTTGAGGCTTTAAAAGTGTTCTTACACTATGATTGTCAACATTCAAAACAACTGGGAAACATCCATGCCAGGCATTGTTGTCACCTTAACTTGCTACATAACTTCTACATGATAGGAAGCATGAGCACCAACACCAATCAGCCTAAACCACTGATAACACACCTGGCATTACTATGACAACTTGCGTAGCCATGTCAGCAAATGACTGCTTTCTGAACACACACAAATACGATTTTGTCACTTGTAACTTGATGTTTACATAGTCAGTATTCCAAAACAGACTTGGAAAAAAACTGATTTGAGCAGTATTAAGGCCTGCACTGTGAACAAAACTTTAGAGGTTTCATAATGCTAGTACCTAAACCAAAGTACACCATTTTAAGATCGTTCTATACATCCGTTGCGGTCTCTATAAGCTTTAATATGAGGTGCTAAACCTATCATGAAGGTACATCCTTGAAGCTGTGTGGGCTAGTATACTGTAGTCAAAATGTTTGCCTTGGGATAAGTAGAGCCAATGGCCATTGGATAAGTTGAGAGAAGGATCCTACACAGTCATGGTGGGTGAGAATAAAAGGGAAGAGATGAAGAGGAGAGATGGAGGGGGAGGCTGAAGGACGAGAGGAAGAGAAAGAGTGTCCAGTCACCTTTGGCTGTGTGTGATGATAATGATGGCTAATCTCTCACATGACACCAGCAGGTTGAGCATCTCTCTCTCTCTCGGTCTCGACAAAGCATGGGTCCATCATGGCTCCAACATAGCTGTGTCATGTGTTACAGCTAAACCGCATGTCACGTAAGTGTGAGACCATTGTTGACCTTTGTCACCTGTCTCTTCATCCACTCAGGAGCCATCACTCTCCACAACTATCGAGCGTGTCTGTCTGAATCACTTACTTTGTGTGTGCGGCAAACAAACAAGCGAAATGTCAGTATATATACAAAGTGGAGTCGCAATTCAACGGCTCAGATATGAGACATAAGTGGTAGGGTTTACAGACAAACAAAAGGAAAACCAGCCACGTCACGGACACCAACATCTTGCTTCCAGACAAACTAAACACCTTCTATGTCAGCTTTGAGGATAATACAGTGCCACCGACGCGGCCCGCTAACAAGGGCTTTGGGCTCTCCTTCTCTGCGGCCGATGTAAGACATTTAAACATAAACCCTCGCAAGGCTGCAGGCCCAGACGGCATCCCTAGCCGCGTTGTGCAGACCAGCTGGCTGGTGTGTTTACGGACATATTCGATCTCTCCCTATCCCAGTCTGCTGTCCCCACATGCTTCAAGTTGGCCACCATTGTTCCTGTACCCAACAAAGACAAAAGGAAACTGAACTAAATGACTATCGCCCGTAGCACTCACTTCTGTCATCATGAAGTGCTTTGAGAGACTAGTCAAGGATCATATCACCTCCACCTTACCTGTCACCCTAAACTCACTTCAATTTGCTTACCACCCCAACAGGTCCACTGACGATGCTATCGTCATCACACTGCAATACCTATGTAAGATTGCTATTCATTGGCTACAGCTCAGCATTCAACACCATAATACCCTCCAAGCTTATCATTAAGCTTGAGGCCCTGGGTCTCAACCCCACCCTGTGCAATTGGGTCCTAGACTTTCTGACAGGTGGTGAAGGTAGGAAACAACATCTCCACTTCGCTGATCCTCAACACAATGGTGCATGCTTAGCCCCTCCTGTACTCCTTGTTCACCCATGACTGCATGGCCATGCACGCCTCCAACTCAATCATCAAGTTTGCAGACGACACAACAGTAGTAGGCTTGATTACCAACAACGATGAGACAGCCTACAGGGAGGAGGTGAGGGCACTCAGAGTGTGGTGTCAGGAAAATAACCTCTCACTCAACGTCAACAAAACAAAGGAGATGATCAGAAAACAGCAGAGGGAGCACCCCCCCTATCCACATCAATGGGACAGCAGTGGAGAAGGTGGAAAGTTTTAAGTTCCTCGGCATACACATCACAGACAAACTGAAATGGTCCACCCACACAGACAGTGTGTTGAAGAATGCGCAACAGCGCCTCTTCAACCTCAGGAAGCTGAAGACATTTGGCGTGTCACCTAAATCCCTCACACACTTTTACAGATGCACAATTGAGAGCATCCTGTCGGGCTGTATCACCGCCTGGTATGGCAACTGCACCGCCCACAACCACAAGGCTCTCCAGAGGGTGGTGTGGTCTGCACAACGCATCACCGGGGGCAAACTACCTGCCCTCCAGGACACCTACAACACCCGATGTCACAGGAAGGCCAAAAAGATCATCAAGGACAACAACCCCCCAAGCAACTGCCTGTTCACTCTACTACCATCCAAAAGGCGAGGTCAGTACAGGTGAATCAAAGCTGGGACCGAGAGACTGAAAAACAACTTCTATATCTAGGCCATCAGACTGTTAAACAGCCATCAGTAATACAGAGAGGCTGCTGCCTACATACAGACTTGAAATCATTGACCACTTTAATAAATGGATCACTAGTCACTTTAATAATGCTACTTTAATAATATATTGCATTTCTTATCTCATATGTAAACTCAGCAAAAAAAGAAAAGTCCTCTCACTGTCAACTGCGTTTATTTTCAGCAAACTTAACATGTGTAAATATTTGTATGAACATAACTAGATTCAACAACTGAGACATAAACTGAACAAGTTCCACAGACATGTGACTATCAGAAGTAGAATACTGTGTCCCTGAACAAAGGGGGTGGGGGTCAAAATCAAAGGTAACAGTCATTATCTGGTATGGCCACCAGCTGCCTTAAGTACTGCAGTGCATCTCCTCCTCATGGACTGCACTAGATTTGCCAGTTCTTGCTGTGAGATGTTACCCCACTCTTCCACCAAGGAACCTGCAAGTTCCCGGACGTTTCTGGGGGGAAGGGCCCTAGCTCTCACCCACCGATCCAACAGGTCCCAGACGTGCTCAATGGGATTGAGATCCGAGGTCTTCGCTAGCCATGGCAGAACACTGACATTCCTGTCTTGCAGGAAATCATGCACAGAACGAGCAGGATAGCTGGTGGCATTGTCATGCTGGAGGGTCATGTCAGGATGAGCCTGCAGGAAGGGTACCACATGAGGGAGGAGGGTGTCTTGCCTGTAACACACAGCGTTGAGATTGCCTGTAATGACAAGGAGCTCAGTCCGATGATGCTGTGACACACTGCCCCAGACCATGATGGACCCTCCACCTCCAAATCGATCCCGCTCCAGAGTACAGGCCTCGGTGTAACGTTCATTCCTTCGATGAATAATGCGAATCCGACCATCACCCCTGGTTTCTGTTTTTGCTGAGTTTATATACTGTATTTTATACCATCTATTACATCTTGCATATGCCGCTCTTTCATTGCTCATCCATATATTTATATGTTTGTATATGTTTATATGTATTAGGTAGATGTTGTGGAATTGTTAGATTACATGTTAGATATTGCTGCGCTGTCGGAACTAGAAGCACAAACATTTCGCTACACTTGCAATAACATCTGCTAACCATGTGTATGTGACCAATAAATATTGATTTGGTTTGATTTGTGTGTCCATAACTGCTACTACAGTAGAATATGGCTGGCTGCCAGGAAGTAGAGGAGTTAAAAGCATGACCAAAGAAGTGTACTGTACCTCTCAACCATATTCCCTTCATGTCAAACTGGGAGACGCCTACCTTTAAACAACAGTAATCCAAATGGAACGTTTGAGTGTAACACTTTGAGAACGTTGGAAGAGCTCCCTGTCTTGTGTACGTGTGTGTGTGTGCGTGTGAGTGTGTGTGTGTGTGTGTGTGTGTGTGTGTGTGTGTGTGTGTGTGTGTGTGTGTGCTTCAAAATGATCAGGTATGACGGCTGGCCAGCCGTCGTACCATCAGCCTGTTACCGTGACAATTGGAGGTGATCCCTGTCCCCTCTTAGTGTCAGGCCGATTGACAGCCATCTCGTGGCAACAGCCAGAGTGGACAGAGTGTGTGTGCACGAGTGTGCGTGTGTGTGTGTGTGTGTGTGTGTGTGTGTGTGTGCGTGCGTGCCTGCGTGTGTGCGTGCATGCATGCATGCGTGCGTCTCAGTTGCAGGACTGTAGTGGGGGTCAACAGGCAGCCAGGTTACCCGTTATACAACTCCGTTTTCAACGTCCATCTACGTGGAAACCAGCCATTAGGGGCAACATTGGGAGCTGTTCCTTTCAACTAGGTTTCAGGTTGACTAGGGTGTTGTGAATGGGCATAAGCATCTGTCTCTGATTCCAATGGCTGCATGTTCAAATCCAGCGATAGACATTGTTTTACATATTTTTGTTTTAAGCCTATCCCAAACCTTAACCCTTACCTCAACCATTCGTTTGAGAAACATGGATGAACATCTAATTCTGACGTGAGACTGTGAGAGCTTGTTGCAACAGGTCACAGTGAGTAGACTGATCTGAAGGGACGGCCATTCAGCTGGCCGCACAATACACACACACACAGTCAAGCAGGCAAGTGTCTGTCTGTCAGACAGGAAGGAGAGGATGTGGGGAGGGAGGACGGGCCGGACTGCCAGTCCAATTCCTGTGTCTGAGGAAGAGCATTAAAACCACGACAATGTCACAGCCTATCACCTTCACTACTGTCACCTGACAGAGAGAGGAAAGAGAGAGAGAGAGAGAGATGGAGAACCCTTACCTTTATTCATTCCCTCTTTCTCCATCTCTGTGAGTCTGACAACTCTCTTTGAATGTTTTACACTGCCACTGTCCTCTCCTCTCTTCCTTTTTGTCTTCCTATTTACACTTCTCCCCTCCTCCGTTCTCCTCTGCTTTCCTCTCCTCTCCTCCTTCAATCTTCTCCCCCTCTTCTCCTCTTCTCCCTCTGTCCATGCCAGCTCATTGATCTCTGCCAGTATTGAATGTCAAGACCCGTTTAAACCTGGTTCTAACATGCATCCATTGTCCTGATCTTGTCCACATTCTAATTGTGCCTACATTTCCAGAGAGGTGTAAAACGATTAAAAGACCCATTGCAGTCTGATAGTGATCGGATCTTCCTGACCACATCCGGAGGTAGTTAGGCATGCATTATGTCCACTGGAGTAGCGGGGGGACACGAGCTCTGGGGGCCCATGCACCCACATCTCACATATGGCTAAATTGTATTACTTTTTCTGTATGAATAATTCTGACAGTAAACCCTGCTTTTTAAACTCTGACTTTGCGGTGAGTCCAGAGAAACTGTGCTATGCCAGTGATTGTTTCTGGATATCTTTCAAATATTTTTGTACACACACAGTGCCTTGCGAAAGTATTCGGCCCCCTTGAACTTTGCGACCTTTTGCCACATTTCAGGCTTCAAACATAAAGATATAAAACTGTGTTTTTTTGTGAAGAATCAACAACAAGTGGGACACAATCATGAAGTGGAACGACATTTATTGGATATTTCAAACTTTTTTAACAAATCAAAAACGGAAAAATTGGGCGTGCAAAATTATTCAGCCCCTTTACTTTCAGTGCAGCAAACTCTCTCCAGAAGTTCAGTGAGGATCTCTGAATGATCCAATGTTGACCTAAATGACTAATGATGATAAATACAATCCACCTGTGTGTAATCAAGTCTCCGTATAAATGCACCTGCACTGTGATAGTCTCAGAGGTCCGTTAAAAGCGCAGAGAGCATCATGAAGAACAAGGAACACACCAGGCAGGTCCGAGATACTGTTGTAAAGAAGTTTAAAGCCGGATTTTGATACAAAAAGATTTCCCAAGCTTTAAACATAATATTGAAATGGAAGGAGTATCAGACCACTGCAAATCTACCAAGACCTGGCCGTCCCTCTAAACTTTCAGCTCATACAAGGAGAAGACTGATCAGAGATGCAGCCAAGAGGCCCATGATCACTCTGGATGAACTGCAGAGATCTACAGCTGAGGTGGGAGACTCTGTCCATAGGACAACAATCAGTCGTATATTGCACAAATCTGGCCTTTATGGAAGAGTGGCAAGAAGAAAGCCATTTCTTAAAGATATCCATAAAAAGTGTCGTTTAAAGTTTGCCACAAGCCACCTGGGAGACACACCAAACATGTGGAAGAAGGTGCTCTGGTCAGATGAAACCAAAATTGAACTTTTTGGCAACAATGCAAAACGTTATGTTTGGCGTAAAAGCAACACCCTGAACACACCATCCCCACTGTCAAACATGGTGGTGGCAGCATCATGGTTTGGGCCTGCTTTTCTTCAGCAGGGACAGGGAAGATGGTTAAAATTGATGGGAAGATGGATGGAGCCAAATACAGGACCATTCTGGAAGAAAACCTGATGGAGTCTGCAAAAGACCTGAGACTGGGACTGAGATTTGTCTTCCAACAAGACAATGATCCAAAACATAAAGCAAAATCTACAATGGAATGGTTCAAAAATAAACATATCCAGGTGTTAGAATGGCCAAGTCAAAGTCCAGACCTGAATCCAATCGAGAATCTGTGGAAAGAACTGAAAACTGCTGTTCACAAATGCTCTCCATCCAACCTCACTGAGCTCGAGCTGTTTTGCAAGGAGGAATGGGAAAACATTTCAGTCTCTCGATGTGCAAAACTGATAGAGACATACCCCAAGCGACTTACAGCTGTAATCGCAGCAAAAGGTGGCGCTACAAAGTATTAACTTAAGGGGGCTGAATAATTTTGCACGCCCAATTTTTCAGTTTTTGATTTGTTAAAAAAGTTTGAAATATCCAATAAATGTCGTTCCATTTCATGATTGTGTCCCACTTGTTGTTGATTCTTCACAAAAAAACACAGTTTTATATCTTTATGTTTGAAGCCTGAAATGTGGCAAAAGGTCGCAAAGTTCAAGTGGGCCGAATACTTTCGCAAGGCACTGTATTTCTGAAAATGTGGGCACAATCCGAATTCAAACAAGATCAAGACAACGGACGCATGTTAGCACCAGATATAAACAAGGCTTCAGAGACACGTTCAATGATGCTTTTCACTTCCCATTAATAATTCACACTGGCTGAATCATCAATAATAATTCTCACAGAGCAATCATTCAGCTTTACCACTACTCTGTCCCCCCTCACTCACTCACTCACTCACTCACTCACTCACTCACTCACTCACTCACTCACTCACCTCTCTCTCTCTCTCTCTCTCTCCTCTCTCTCTCTCTCTGTCTCTCTCTGTCTCTCTCTGTCTCTCTCTCTGTCTCTGTCTCTCTCTCTCTCTCTGTCTCTCTCTCTCTCTCTCTCTCTCTCTCTGTCTCCCTCTCTCTCTCTCTCTCTCTCTCTCTCTCTCTCTCTCTCTCTCTCTCTCTCTCTCTCTCTCTCTCTCTCTCTCTCTCTCTCTCTCTGTCCCCCCTCACGCACTCACTCACTCATCTCTCAATTCAATTCAATTCAATTCAAGGGCTTTATTGGCATGGGAAACATGTGTTAACATTGCCAAAGCAAGTGAGGTAGATAATATATAATATCTCTCTCTCTCTCTCTCTCTCTCTCTGTCCTCACTCTCTCTCTCTCTCTCTCTATCTCTCTCTCTCTCTCTCTATCTCTCTCTCTCTCTGCCACATGCCCTTGTTAGATTCTCATTTTATTTCCTCATTCTTCTTCTTTTTGTCTTTCCTCCTTTTACAGCTTCTATTTTTCCACAGCTCACCTCACCCAAATTCATGTCCTGTCCAATCTGAACCAGAAGCATCAGTAGCACCAAGTATTATATGTTATTTTCAATCACAGTATGGACCTTGATCATTTCTTGTATTGTGGCATTCTTCCTGTGAGGATTGGAGACAGTAGACTCCATGGACAAAATTAAGGTTCTGTAAGTTTTTTAATGGCAATCCCAAAATTAAGGTTCTCTAAGTTTTTTAATGGCAATCCCAAAATTTTCCATGAGCTTTTCTCTTTGAGATCATAACTCAAGTCTTGTTGATTTCTCTTAAAAAAAAAAATCTTTAAAAAATGAATGAGCTCATTGTCACTGTTCAGCTCAAAGTTCAATTCATCTTTACCCTAATAGACATGATAGAGAGGAAGATGAGGAAGATAGCGATCGAGCGAGAGAGCTGCTCTTAATGTAAATGTAAAACTCTCCAGTGGGTCCATGCCAAGTGTAAGTGGTTGAGTGATATTGGCAAAGGGAGAGAAGAGTGGATGGAGAGAGGGAGGGAGAGAAAGCGTCAGATTTAGGCATTTTCCTTAATGCGGCTAAAAGCTTATTGATATTTAGATTTTTGTTCTGTGACGGCAGGTGCTGAGGCAGCTCCTTTTCACCTCCGTCTTTTATGGGTGAATGATGTGGATCTCATCCCATCCTGTCCGCACTCGGAAATCCGTCCGGATAACCGTCCCATGGGAATGCCCTCCGTGGTAATATGTAGTCTGTATGTGAGCTGAGAGCGATTCAAGGTGGATTATTTTGAGGTCCGTCAGTTTGAAATCTCACAATACTTTTAGTCTCTCGTGGACAGATTCTCGTGCAGATGGGAAACGGTTTCCACTAGATTCCACAGCCACAAAGTCAGAAATAGTCTGTATCGTAAAAATTCAGTCAAGGCAGCAGCCTTTCTCCTCGTGAAAAATGTCTGTGAGGAATCAGAATAAGAGATCCAGTGTGAACTGTGAAAGATGCCTGAGAGTGCTGGCTGAGATGGTATAGACAGCTGTGAAGGAATGGTTCCACCCTCATACAGGCACTGGTCTGTCCCTCTCACTTAGTGGACAGAGTCTAATTACTGTACAAATTTCTACCAGAGAACTTTAACCCATCTTTAAAAAAAAAAGCCAGACTCACAATATAACCTATACAGTCCTCTGAGATTATAACTAGATTCATAATAAATATATCATATAGGATAATATAATTTAATATAAGAGTATAATGCAGCGTTGGCTGTAACTTTTTGTAATGTTCTGTAATGTTGTGTCACCTACCTCCGCTCCTGCTCCCTTTTGTCCCTGAGGTAATTAATGGCCAGTTCAGACAGTTCAGACTCTCTCATTTCAGTTCAATGCAAGGCGCTTTATTGGCATGGGAAACATATGTTAACATTGCCAAAGCAAGTGAAGTAGATAATATACAAAGTCAAATAAACAATAAAAATCCCTCCCTCCCTCCCTCCCTCCCTCCCTCCCTCCCTCCCTCCCTCCCTCCCTCCCTCCCTCCCTCCCTCCCTCCCTCCCTCACTCCCTCACTCCCTCACTCCCTCACTCTTACGACAGACTAGCTGAGAGCTCTCTCTCTGTACAGTAAATAAATATTAGGACCCCTGCATCTCATTAACCACAGGAAGCAAATCAGCGCAGACCTACTCTCCTTCTCTCCACTGCCTCGCCTCCCTCTCCTCCTCCCTCTCTCCCTCCTCCTCTCCTCTCTCCACCCCATCTCCTTCTTTTCTCCTCCTCCTCTCCTCCCCCTATCTTCCTCCCCTCGCTCCCATCCCATGGTAGCTTTAATTGAAGCTGCTCGCTAACAACCCGCTCAGGGATCAATCGCTGTTTTCCCAATATCTCCCCAGAGGCTCTACGGAATATCAGGAAGTGCGTACGACAACCTCAGTTTTCACATTGATTTGCAATGATTTACTATAGACAATATATTATAGTGTCGTAACAGAGCACTTAAAAAGAAAAAAGGCTTAGGATTCCTCCAAATGCCCCAGTATTGCTGAGGTTACAGAGAGACGTGGAGTTAATGTCCAATAGACTGGTGTGGAGACAACCATCTTCCTCTCACTGGTAAAGGGCATAATCAGGGCAAATGGTTTTTTCCTGTGCGGAGTCTTACAGTGTCACAGAATTAGTTTTAACTATTTAAGTGAGCCTTAAATAATCAAAGATACACAATTCATTATCATAGAAGAAGATGGAAGATTAGTTTGATTTGAGATGAGTTAAGAGGAAATGGTTTGTGCCGATGCTTGCACGCTGATTTGCACATTTTAAAAAGCTTTATCGGAAACCACCTAAAAAGCACAGTGAAAGGGGTTGTGTTTAATCCGCTCTGTTTAAACTGAAATACAATACATCTGTCTTTGTTTCAGCGATATATGTTTTTATACAGAATTCAAATCTATTGTCACTTGTCATACACTTTCAAAATCTAGATTAACCTTTGGGCTATGTGGAGATTGTTGCTTGTACTACGGTAGTAGTTCTCTGCTTCTGGGTGGCTGACTCCCGGGTGAACTCAGCTGTGAGGGTCAAGCAGAGGTTATAGCCAGGTGCTTTCCACGGTCCTGATCATTGACCTCTCTATGTCTTTGGTGGTGTCCATGATACTGGTCCCTCTAGTTCAGGGGTGGGCAAACTTTTTGTCTCGAGAGCCACATTGGGATTTTAAAATTCAACGGAGACCTGCTTTATTTGGGGGACCAATTATTTGTTAAAATCAATTTGCGGGGACTTCCCAAGTGGTGCAGCGGTCTAAGGCACTGCATCACAGTGCTTTGGGCATCTCTACAGACCCGGGTTCGATCCCAGGCTGTGTCACAGCTGGCCGTGACTGGGCGCACAATTGTCTCAGTGTCGTCCGGGTTAGGAGAGGGTTTGGCAGGCCGAGATTTCTTTGTCCCATCGCGCTGTAGCGACTCCTGGGCCGGGCACAATGTGCGCTGACATGGTAGCCAGGTGTACAGTGTTTCCTCCGACACATTGGTGCAGCTGGCTTCAGGGTTAAGCGGGCATTGTGTCAAGAAATAGTGCGGCTTGGCTGGGTCATGTTTTGGAGGACGCACGGCTCTCGACCTTTGCCTCTCCTTAGTCCGTACTGGAGTTTCAGCGATGGGACAAGGCTGTAACTACCAATTGGATACCATGAAATTAGGGAGAAAAAAGGGTTTAAAAAAATACATATATTATTTTGTACTTTTTTTAATGTCTTGTGGGTCGGATTCAATTGCCTGGCCTGTACATTGCTCTAGTTTTCTGGTGGTGCTGAACGGACAGCAACATTCTCCCTTCCACGGTCTGTCCCTCTTCTACACCAGCTCTAAGGCTTACTGACTGTTACTGCTTCAGTACTATGTTACCAATCTTTATTATAATTATTATTTATTATTATTATTATTTATTATTATTATTATTATTTACCTTACTACCCGGGTTGACTGACTGATTAGACTCTAAACATAAGTGATTCTTCACAGACATTTTTCACTACGAGAAAGACTGCTGTACTTACTGAATTTTAATGAAACAGACTATTTTGACTTTGTGGCTGTGGAATCTAGTGGAAACCATTTATCATCCGCACGAGAATCTGTCCACAAGAGATTAAAAGTACTGGAAATAAAATATTTTCCAAACACAGTCAAATGAAGTTAACTTATTGATTAGAGCAGAGGTGTACTACCCTCCTGCCCTTGTTTTTTCTGTATACTTTAGGCACTAAGACTGTAGATATTCAAATGCATCAAGCTGTTGTACAAGTCAGAGTACACTTTAATGATTGACTACTATGTCGCTCCTTTATTGAAAGCAGTCGTTAACCAAGCAACATTGTTCATGTCATGATAAACTGAAAAAATTGTTAAGGATGAAACTGTCAAGGTTTCAGCAACAGATTTGTAATCACAGCATGGTGCTGTATGAATCCTCTAGCATGAATGTTCAGTAATCGAGTTATTGTTTAGTTCCCTTTGAAGATGCTGCATTCTTAGCTATCCCTGACTTCACCCCGTCAGTGTTGTTAGTAGGGCCTGCCATACTTCCATGACCCCTGGATTATCGATCTGCCCCGCCTCCCCTCGCCCTCCAGACAGTGGCATAGCATAGCCTGCCAGAGACTCACTGAAGATCACAGGTAAGGGATATTCAACACCTAACCTAAGAGGACACACTCACCTGTGTGTCTGTGTGTGTATGGGTGGGCTATGTGTCTTCATGTGTGTATTCAATGTACCCTTGCCCTATACTTGTAACATATTTGATGCCATGTGACGGAGGATAAGAATTAAGTGTATGTGCATGATTTAGATTAGTGTGTGTTAATGGATGTGCATGACATTTGTGTGTGTGTGTGTGTGTGTGTGTGTGTGTGTATACCGTATGAAGGGGGGGGGGGGGGGGGGGGGCTGTAATGGATATCTTACACCTAACAGCATGGGCTCACCTGAGGAGGCTGGTGCTGCCTTTCACTTCCTGTCTTTATTGACAGACAGCTGTTTCCTGTTCCAGGAGGAAGTGGCCAATCAGCATACAGCAGGCCACCCAGTGAAACCAGAGAGAGGGTTTTCTCTGCCACGCACGGGTTGTGTCGGCACAAAATCAGCCTCCGGATAAATGATGAATGAGAGCTGTGATGGAGGGGACAGGAGGAGGAGGACAAGAGGTAGGGAGAGAGGGAATGGGAGGGGGAGAGGGAGAGAGGGAATGGGAGGGGGCAGAGAGAGAGAGGGAATGGGAGGGGGGAGAGGGAATGGGAGGGGGGAGAGGGAGAGAGGGAAAGGGAGGGGGAGAGGGAGAGAGGGAATGGGAGGGGGGAGAGGGAGAGAGGGAATGGGAGGGGGAGAGGGAGAGAGGGAATGGGAGGGGGGAGAGGGAGAGAGGGAATGGGAGGGGGGAGAGAGGGAATGGGAGGGGGGAGAGAGGGAATGGGAGGGGGGAGAGAGAGGGAATGGGAGGGGGAGAGAGAGAGGGAATGGGAATGGGAGGGGGGAGAGAGAGAGAGGGAATGGGAGGGGAGAGAGGGAATGGGAGGGGGGAGAGACAGAGAGGGAATGGGAGGGGAGAGAGAGGGAATGGGAGGGGGGAGAGAGAGAGAGGGAATGGGAGGGGGGAGAGAGAGAGAGGGAATGGGAGGGGGGAGAGAGAGAGAGGGAATGGGAGGGGGGAGAGAGAGAGGGGGAATGGGAGGGGGGAGAGAGAGAGGGAATGGGGGAGGGGGGAGAGGGAGAGAGGGAATGGGAGGGGGAGAGAGAGAGGGAATGGGAGGGGGAGAGAGAGAGAGAGAGAGAGAGGAATGGGAGGGGGGAGAGAGAGAGAGGGAATGGGAGGGGGAGAGAGAGGGAGGGAATGGGAGGGGGGGAGAGAGAGAGAGGGAATGGGATGGGGAGAGAGAGAGGGAATGGGAGGGGGAGAGAGGGAATGGGAGGGGGGAGAGAGAGAATGGGAGGGGGAGAGAGAGGGAATGGGAGGGGGAGAGAGAGAGAGGGAATGGGAGGGGGGAGAGAGGGAATGGGAGGGAGGGGGAGAGAGAGAGAGAGGGAATGGGAGGGGGAGAGAGAGAGGGGAATGGGAGGGGGAGAGAGGGAATGGGAGGGGGGAGATAGGGAATGGGAGGGGGAGAGAGAGAGAGGGATGGGAGGGGGAGAGGGAGAGAGGGAATGGGAGGGGGAGAGAGAGAGAGGGAATGGGAGGGGGGAGAGAGAGGGAATGGGAGGGGGGAGAGAGAGAGAGGGAATGGGAGGGGGGAGAGGGAGAGAGGGAATGGGAGGGGGGAGAGAGAGGAATGGGAGGGGGAGAAAGAGAGAGAGGGAATGGGAGGGGGGAGAGAGGGAATGGGAGGGGGGAGAGAGGGAATGGGAGGGGGAGAGAGAGAGAGGGAATGGGAGTGGGGAGAGAAAGAGAGGGAATGGGAGGGGGAGAGAGAGAGAGGGAATGGGATGGGGAGAGAGAGAGGGAATGGGAGGGGGAGAGAGGGAATGGGAGGGGTAGAGAGAGAATGGGAGGGGGAGAGAGAGGGAATGGGAGGGGGGAGAGAAAGAGAGGGAATGGGAGGGGGGAGAGAGAGAGAGGGAATGGGGGGGGAGAGAGAGAGGGAATGGGAGGGGGGAGAGAGGGAATGGGAGGGGGGAGAGAGAGAGGGAATGGGAGGGGGGAGATAGGGAATGGGAGGGGGGAGAGAGAGAGAGGGAATGGGAGGGGGGAGAGAGGGAATGGGAGGGGGAGAGAGGGAATGGGAGGTGGGAGAGAGAGGAATGGGAGGGGGGAGAGAGAGAGAGAAATGGGAGGAGGGAGAGGGAATGGGAGGGGGAGAGAGAGAGAGGGAATGGGAGGGGGAGAGAGGGAATGGGAGGGGGGAGAGAGAGAGAGGGAATGGGAGGGGGGAGAGAGGGAATGGGAGGGGGGAGAGAGAGGGAATGGGAGGGGGGAGAGAGGGAATGGGAGGGGGAGAGAGAGAGAGGGAATGGGAGGGGGGAGAGAGAGAGAGGGAATGGGGGGGAGAGGGAATGGGAGGGGGAGAGAGAGAGAGGGAATGGGATGGGGAGAGAGAGAGGGAATGGGAGGGGTGGAGGGAGAGAGGGAATGGGAGGGGGGAGAGAGAAAGGGAATGGGAGGGGGAGAGAGAGAGGTAATGGGAGGGGGAGAGAGAGAGAGAGAGAGAGAGAGAGAGAGAGAGAGAGGGAATGGGAGGGGGAGAGAGAGGGAATGGGAGGGGAGGAGAGAGAGAGAGGGAATGGGAGGGGGGAGAGAGAGAGAGAGGGAATGGGAGGGGGAGAGAGAGAGAGGAGAATGGGAGGGGGAGAGAGAGAGAGGAATTGGAGGGGGGAGAGAGAGATTGAAGGGGATAGAGAGAGGGAATGGGAGGGAGGAGAGAGGGAATGGGAGGGGGGAGAGAGAGAGGGAATGGGAGGGGGGAGATAGGGAATGGGAGGGGGGAGAGAGAGAGAGGGAATGGGAGGGGGAGAGAGGGAATGGGAGGGGGAGAGAGGGAATGGGAGGTGGGAGAGAGGGAATGGGAGGGGGGAGAGGGAATGGGAGGGGGAGAGAGAGAGAGGGAATGGGAGGGGGAGAGAGGGAATGGGAGGGGGGAGAGAGAGAGAGGGAATGGGAGGGGGGAGAGAGGGAATGGGAGGGGGGAGAGAGAGAGGGAATGGGAGGGGGTAGAGAGGGAATGGGAGGGGGAGAGAGAGAGAGGGAATGGGAGGGGGGAGAGAGAGAGGGGGGAATGGGGGGGAGAGGGAATGGGAGGGGGAGAGAGAGAGAGGGAATGGGATGGGGAGAGAGAGAGGGAATGGGAGGGGGGGAGGGAGAGAGGGAATGGGAGGGGGAGAGAGAGAGGGAATGGGAGGGGGAGAGAGAGAGGTAATGGGAGGGGGGAGAGAGAGAATTGGAGAGGAGAGAGAGAGGGAATGGGAGGGGGAGAGAGAGGGAATGGGAGGGAAGGGAGAGAGAGAGGGAATGGGAGGGGGGAGAGAGAGAGGAGGGAATGGGAGGGGGGAGAGAGAGAGAGGGAATGGGAGGGGGAGAGAGAGAGAGCAAATTGGAGGGGGGAGAGAGAGAGTGAGGGATAGAGAGAGGGAATGGGAGGAGATAGAGAGAGAGAGGGAATGGGAGGGGGAGAGAGAGAGAGTGAAGGGGAGAGAGAGAGAGGGAATGGGAGGGGAGAGAGAGAGAGAGGGAATGGGAGGGGGGAGAGAGAGAGAGAGTGAAGGGGAGAGAGAGAGAGGGAATGGGAGGGGAGAAAGGAGAGAGAGAGAGAGTGAAGGGGAGAGAGAGAGAGGGAATGGGAGGGGGGAGAGAGAGAAAGGGAATGGGAGGGGGAGAGAGAGAGGGAATGGTAGGGGGGAGAGAGAGAGAGAGTGAAGGGGAGAGAGAGAGAGGGAATGGGAGGGGGGAGAGAGAGAGTGAATGGGAGGGGGGAGAGAGAGAGTGAATGGGAGGGGGGAGAGAGAGAGAGAGAGTGAAGGGGAGAGAGAGAGAGGGAATGGGAGGGGAGAGGGAGAGAGGGAATGTGAGGGGGGAGAGAGAGAGAGAGAGAGTGAAGGGGAGAGAGAAAGCGAGACAGAGGGAGAAAAGTAAGAAGTGATTAGGATTGTTATGGTGACCGTATTACCGCCACACCAGTGGTCACGAGTCATGACCGCAGTCAAATTCCACTTGACCATTTAGTCATGATAACTAGGCTTCTCCAAAACTGCGTTCTGATGCCACTGATGGTCATTAGTAGCCAGTCGCTAATGGCCTGGTACTCGGTGCTCTATTGTCACTCTGACATCAATGCAAATGAATAAAGAATTAAATCAAACACTTCGTGAGAGCCCAGGAGCTCATGTTGCGCAGCATTTCTATAGGCTATGACGTATTTTTTTTACCGTGCTTCTATTCTGACAGGTGCATGATAATGGTCCATTCTAAATCAACAGTAATTTCACACATATAGTATATTATTTAATATTTGTTAAGTCCAGATTTAATTAAGATTTGTTTGATGGGTGACAATATTATCACTTGTGAATGATGCCCAGCGTGTGCAGTCTAAGGCAAGAAACAGCACATGCCTTTTTCTAATCATACTTTTCTAATCATAGTCGAACACATCATGTAGCCTAGCCCAATGGATCCCAACCAGGCTCGTGGTCAAGGAAGACAGAAGGGTCAGGCAGGCAGGTACAAAGTCCAGCAATGGGCAAGGGTCAAAACATAGGTGGCATGTCCATAAGGCTAGGGGAAGCTAAGCTTTCCCTAAAGTAAATTGAATTAAATTGCAAAAATCGTATACCCTAATTAGCCTACCCCTATCCATACAGAAATAAATGAAATAATTCAAATGATCATTAGTCGCATCATGCAGCCTTAGAATTTATTAAAAATCTAAACATACAGTGTATCCTAACATTTATATCACAACTAAAGTTGTATAAATAAGTTGTTTATTAATAGACACTCAACACAGAACAGCCACATGTGCTCACTCCCTCGGAAATAGTTTGGGGAAAATATCCTTTCTATTTTATTCAGCTATGTTCAATTGTATTCATCATACTTCAAAGAACCCCATGTTCTTGTTAGTTTATTGGATTACTGATGCTGGGTTATTGAGCTATGATCTACCGGGTAAAATCAGAAGACCAGAGGTGTGGCTTAGTAGGGGCATGACTTTCAGAGAGTTATTTTTGGCCACCTGTGACAGTAAATGTCATTCCGGTTCATCTGTATGTTGAGCACTAATGCTTTTGCAGGGAGAGAGAGACTCATATTGTGAGTCTTACCCAAGACTATCCTCAAGTACCTATGCATGTCCCAATGTTGGGAGAGTTACCACTTTGCTGTAGTATTTGAAGGTCATGAACAGTCAAAATCATTTTCTCATTAAATGTGATGATATTTGAAGGAAACGAGGTCAAAGTATGATGACCCAAGTATGAAAAATGACTTTTGCTTCCACATTGATAAAGTTTGATTATAAAGTTACTGGTCCCCTCCCCATGCTAAATGCTTTGATTCTCTAATAAAACTCCAATTTTAATACATCAATGGCAGCATAATATTCTCTTACCTCATTTATTTAAGTACTGCCTTGTAACCAACATCGAAGAAGGCATGATTGCAGAGGGGTGTGGTTTATATAGCTACTTTACAGGTGCCATAATTTGACTTTAGAGTGTCATCAAATATAATTAGAATATAATTAGAAGTTTACCCTATCAATGGCAAAGATACTTTAATCTGTGTCTATTGTTCGCTACTTACTGGCTAGCTAGTTCTTCAGCCAGCATGGAACAAAAGGGGGGTAAGGGTCCTTCAAAACTCCTTCAAAACTCAGACGCAGTTGTCAAGTCAACAAATGTGTTATTGCTGCTGTAAACTGCATTAACAAAGATGTGCCAAATGGGAGAAAAATAATAAATGAAATAAAAAATTATATATATATATATATATATATATATTATTTTTTATTTCATTTATTATTTTCAGTCAGAAGTTTGGACACACCTACTCATTCAAGAGTTTTTTTTTTTTAAACATTTTTTTTAAAATCATTGTAGAATAATAGTGAAGACATCAACACTATGAAATAACACATATGGACCCGTGTAGTAACCAAAAATGTGTTAAACAAATCAAAATATATTATTATATTTGAAATTCTTCACAGTAGCCAATCTTTGCATGACAGCTTTGCATACTCTTGGCATTATCTCAACCAGCGTCATGAGGAATGCTTTTTCAACAGTCTTGAAGGACTTCCCACATTTGCTGAGCACTTGTTGGCTGCTTTTTCCTTCACTCTGTGGTCCAACTCATCCCAAACCATATCAATTGTGTTGAGGTTGGCTGATTGTGGAGGCCAAGTCATCTGATGCAGCACCATCACTCTCCTTCTTGGTCAAATAGCCTTTACACAGCCTGGAGGTGTGTTTTTGGGTCATTGTCCTGTTGAAAAACAAATGATAGTCCCACTAAGCGCAAAAACCAAATGGGTTGGCGTATTGCTACAGAATGCTGTGGTAGCCAAGAGCCTCCTTGATGTTGACCAAGAAAAACTTTTGTCCCTGACACATACTGTGGCAGGGACAGTGAAAGGGTGAAAACAGATGCCTGAGGACGCTGGCCTCCACACTTCCATAGCAAACCAGGGCCCCATAAACCGGGGCCTCCCAGAACCCCTAGGAGTTTGTGGTTGTGGTTGTATGACAGTCTTCTTACCTCATTGTTATGACCCTCTAACACTGTATTTTCTCTTCCCACACCTAAAGTAGGCCTATGGGATGGGAGGATATGGAGGCGACGAGGCACTGAATTAAAGACTAGTGTTCATTTGATCCATAATTGATCGTCTTTATGTGAGCCGGTTTGTGAATCGAGAGGGGAGAAAGCGGGAGTCTGATCTCCCTGTTCTAGATAATAACAAGCCCTGTCTGTCTATCTCCCCACACACACGAGATGACGGGTGTGTGACCGCAGGTTGGATAGAGGCGAGCGAGGCGAGCGCAACAACTGCCTCGCTTCTTTCTCTTGATGTTTCTCCTCTTTTCAATTTTAATGAGTGTCAGAACTGTTTTTTTTTTAAGAGGAAGAGAGGGGGAATAGCATAACAACAAAACAACAAGAAAGCAGAAAAATACCAAAAGAACAAGCATTTCTGGTAAAGTGCTTACAGAGCGTTTACCTGGAGTTGTGCAGATGGCGGTTGAGAGCTGATGTAGGGCACCAGTGCACGAGGAGAAATGCGAGGGGGTAACTTATCTCATTGATTAAGAGGAGAGGGGCAACAGAGGAAGAGAGGGACAGGGAAAGGGAGGAAGAGAGAACAGGGATGAGGTTGGGTGCGACAAGAACTTCATAGGCTACACAGATTTTGATCCCCCATGCCGTTGCATTTTGTATTAAATTAAATAGGCCTACATTGTTTGAAATATGTAGCCTGGCAGCAATTTATTAATTAATAGTTAGGCTAATAACCTAACACCTAACACAAGTGTTTAGGATCTGAATACATAACTAAACACTTTTCTGTGACAGTTTTTAAATGCATCAAGGCATATAGAATTTCAATGAAAATGTGTCAGTGTTAACATTTTAAACAGCAGAAGATGTTTATTCGCTGTAACACTTTTAAACACATGAACACATTTATTCAGCACAAGGCATTTAGGTTTAAAAGGGTAGGAAGCATGAGTTTTTACTCACCGAAGTAACAACACAGGGTGGTCAAAGCCTTAGTAACATTAGTTGTAGTCACAATTTGTCTACCTATAACTACAAACATTGTTATGTTGTTGGGTTATTACATATGTATTAACTTATTTCCGGATATCTTCTAAATGACCCACAATGCACGATTTCTTAACGTCATATGAAGAATCTACTCTGTGCTACTGAGTTCGTATGCTAGCTCAAGCTGGCTAACGTTAGCATCCTCATGCTTTTCACCGACTTTGTGGCTGTGTTATCTGGTAGGAACCCGTTAGCCTTGCAGGCGCTAGTGCCTTCATTCTGTGGGCTCAAAACGAAAGAAACAATTATACCTGCTTGCTTTAATTGTATAGTACCTCATCTGTTCTTGTTTTTGTTTTGTCAACTTTTCAGCCTGTTCTCTTGAGTTTGTAACTTTTCCCACCCTGGCTTAGTACTAGCACGCTAGCTGACTGACATCTGGAATCTATCTATTTTGTATTTTTATCGCTATATAGCTATTGGATTTCCCTCACTGACTCTCCTATGGCCTGGTGAAGCGCCCGCCTCCCCCTCACTCATCCTGCACTCTTTTAAAAGTTTTACCATCGGATGGGTCCCTTCCATCAATCTGTAAGTCTCTGCTTTTTTATCCCTTATTTTACCAGGCAAGTTGATTGCGAACACATTCTCATTTACAGCAACAACCTGGGAAATAGGTAGGGGGGGATGAATATTCCAATTGGAAGCTGGGGATGATTAGGTGGGAAAGGGGCTCCAGAGTGGCGCAGCTGTCTAAGGCACTGCATCTCAGTGCTAAAGGCATCACTACAGACCCTGGTTTGATTCCAGGCTGTATCACAGCCGTCCGAGATTGGGAGTCCCATAGGGTGGTGCACAATTGGCCCAGCATTGTCCGGGTTAGGGTTTGGCCGAGGTAGGCCGTGATTGTAAATAGGAATGTGTTCTTATTAATTGACTTGCCTAGTTAAATAAAGGTCAAATAAATAAATAAAGGTGGCCATGACGGTATGAGGGCTATATTGGGAATTTAGTCAGGACACCAGGATTTACATCCCTACTCTTACAATAAGTGCCATGGGACTTTTAGTGACCACAGAGTGTCAGGACACCTGTTTAACATCTCATCCCAAAGACGGCATCCTACACAGTGCAATGTCCCCAATCACTGCTTCCTACTGGCCCTCCACACCACTTCCAGCAGCATCTGGTCTCCCACCCAGGGACCAACCCTGCATAGCTTCAGAGGCAAGCCAGCAGTGTGAGTCAGGATGGTAGGCTGCTGTTATGTTTTATTTGTGTTGGGTTGGTTGTGCTGTAGCTGGTCTGCAGTTGTTGGGCTCTCGCTTGTTGACCAGAACCATGGCGTTTGGCTAGGCTGGCTAAGCTAATAGCTAGCTGGCTAGCTTGCTGGCTAAAATAACTGCATATAGCTAACATTCCTTGATAACATTCTTTGATAACTGGTTAGTAATTGATAACTGTAATTCAAAAATTTAGCTGTAGGCTAGGTGTTGATAGCAAATGGCTGAGTCATGCAGTGCTAACGTAGCATTATCAGGCTGGTAGGGCTGACGTTAGCAAGCTAGTTGGCTCGCAACCTTGCAAGTTGATTTGTAACAGTACATTCATAAAGTGTTTGCTTTCATGTTGGCTGAAAATGTAATTGAAAAGAGCAATCATGAGTGCAAAAGATTTGGTTTAATTTGAAGTTACACATGTAAAGTTATTTCTGTTGGAGTTTACATTATAGGGGATAGGCTGGCTTGCCGAGTCCTCCATATTACATCACATACCAGATTTTTTTCTGATTGGTTTTATGTAATCACTTGAAAAATAGTAGGTGTAACTTTACATTGGTACTTTTGATGCAAATACTAAAGCAAATCCATGTGTTACATGTGGCTATGTTTATGCTACCTACCATTTAAATACTTAACAATGGGCTTGTCATTTTAACACTGTGGCAGGGTCAAGCTATAATTGCATATTCCCCAGTGAATGTGAGTGATACCCATCCATGACTGTGTTAGTTAGTGTAAAATACATTGTTGCATTTAAACATTTTCATTCTGAAGTCACCAAGTGTTTAAAATAGAAGTAAATGCTTTATGACTGCAGAGTATACATTTCCTAAGGTTTTAAATTAAGACCTAGTTATCCTTATCATTGGGGACTGAAAATCCTGGCTCATTGAACACATCACACCTGCAAGTCACAATACACTGGTTTGTGAAGTGATTAGTCATTCTTATCCAAATCCAGCCAGAGGGAGGATAGCAAAGAATTTGAATATTCTATCACCCACAACCTGCTCCAAGATTGACTGCTTTGCCGAAGAGCTTAAATAAGACTACCTAAACCATCTAAACTGTAACAACCATCTCAGTAATGTGTACAATAAGTCCAAACCCCTTACAGATTGGATTAGTTTAGAGAAATGTAAGTTATTTATCTTTGTATAGTACAAGATCAATTTATCAATCAATGTGCAAAACCTGCAACAAAACATGCTGGGAAATATGATGAGACCCCGCCCATGTCTTGTTCAAGAGGAGAGAGTTAAACTAAAATGAACTCAACACAGTCGAGTAACAACACCACCTCACGATTGAACACCTTTCTTGAATAAAATGTCCAGTTCAGGTGAGCTGAAATGTAGGTAAGGTGACAGACAATGATCTGAATAAAAGGCATGGAACGTCACATCAACTTCTAATGAGTAAATGCACTCTAAACAGGACAATGGGAAAGTTAAGAGTACGGTTTAAAGTCTGAACCCTTAGGTGATTTAGGTGTTCTCCTTGTTGGAAACTGACTGGAAAAAGCTGACTATCATGTTTAATCTTGCAATCTAAGTGCCTGTGTTTAAGATGAGAACACTTATTTTCAAATCGAAGTGCGTAATGTGAAGTCTTAAACAATTATGTTTAGGCTTGTGAACGTCTCACATGTTTCATGGATTTTACAGTGTGAAAAATTAAAACATGGCAATAGTCCATGACTCTTGAAAAATAATACGGTTGTCTATAATGAGATGTTTTGCTTCTTACCTTGCACTAATGGGTTCTATATTTTCATCATCTTTGATTGTCACTCGGATGAATTCACTCCATTCACTCTGTGGCGGTATGGCACTCTGCCAGGAGACTGTCTGGCTCCCTCTTGGATAAATGGGACATCTCACCGGCCTGTTGGTTCCTCGCGCTGTCACAATGGCGCTCGTGAGCAGTTACAGCGACATGGCGTTGTCTCTTCATTAAACTCCTGCCAGCGCGGGACAATAACTCCTCGAGTCTCCATCTCCAACGGCTACAAAGACGGCTGAAGGGTTTGTTTTTTTCCAGTTTGCGAATAAATAGAAAAAGAGCAGATCAGACAAAGAGAAAAGAGTCGAGACCTATTCTACAAAATAGTATTTTGTCTCCTTTAAAAGAGATGATTTGGAATTAATAATATAGGAGGACTTGTCACTTTATTTGACAACGGATGTCAGTAAGTAGCCTAGGCTAGGCCCTATATCCTAGCTGGAAATATTTAGGCCTTTTAATGACTGGAGACAGTAGCTTGCTAAACCTGTAAACAAATAAGGGCCAGCCAAACCTCTCCTTGAAACAAAAATTATATGAGAAACACCCAATCAATTGTCAAGTTGTGTTTGTGAAGGCGGTGAATCATTTACCAAATGCCAATGAAAAGAATGATGAAAACAATTTAAAGATTGAATTCCATAAACACCATATCTCTTCTCATCTCCCCACCTGTCCCCTCCCATCTCCTCATCACATGTCCTCCTTTCTTCTCTCTTCTCATCTCCCCACCTGTCCCCTCCCATCTCCTCATCACATTTCCTCCTTTCTTCTCTCTTCTCCCCACCTGTCCCCTCCCATCTCCTCATCACATTTCCTCCTTTTTTCTCTCTTCCACCCATCTTTGACATTCAGACACAACCACTGGAGATGGTAGTGTGCGATGTGCTCTGACTTGTAGGCAGACAGACGGACGGGCAGGACAGACAGACAGACAGGCAGGCAGGCAGGCAGGCAAGCAGGCAAGACCTGGCTGAGACAAATTGGGCAAGAGGAATCAGGTCCTAAACACCTGCCTGCTACTTGACAGTCATTACTACACTCTCTCTTGTCCTCTCACCTGCCCTTCATGTCACAGAGCATGCATATGTCACAGTTTAAATATGAACAGAGCACACCAGGCCAAATAGGATGGTACGGATGGGTTAGAACCAATTTCTTTTTTACAAAAATACAATTAACTTTAACAGTATCCTCCCCTCAGATATGTAGCTACACAGTACATTTTGCAGTGTTAAAAGTTCTTAAGGATCGGTGTCCCGCCAGCAGGAACAACTTCCGATTAAACTGGAGGGCGCGTAATTCAAATAAATTCTAATTACTATTATGAATTTTAAACATTTTGGTACGTATAAGTGTCTTCTAACGTCTGAAAGATTAAATTCTTCTTAATCTCACTGTACTGTCCGATTTACAGTAGCTATTACAGCAAAAACATGCCATGCGATTGTTTGAGGACGGCGCCCCACATCAAAGTATTTTTCCACCGGCACAGGTTTCATACATTCACATATAAAAATTAAATATTCACTTACTTTTTGGAAATCTTCCTCTGATTTGTCATCCAAAGGGTCCCAGCTATAACATGTGTCGTTTTGTTAGATAAAATCCTTTTTATATCCCAAAATGTCTGTTTAGCTGACGCCATTGATTTGAGTAATCCACTCGTTCAACTTGCAGAGAAAGGAATCCGAAAATGTATCCCTAAACTTTGTTTCAACAAGTCAAAATTATTTTCTATTTAGTCCTCAGATACCCTAAAATGAAATCAAACTATAATATTTATTTCGGATAGAAGTATGTTCAATAGGAAATCGATTTTAGCAGGTGCGTAATTTCTTCATGGTGCTCAAACACGGATTTCCAAGACTGTGTCCTTCTACTAAAACTATTATTTCTAATTCGTTTTTGAAGTTACACGCCTGAAACCTTGAACATAGACTGCTGACACCCTGTGGAAGCCATAGGAATTGCATCTATTTTACAATATGAGCTTTCTCTTGCATTTCCCCCAAAAAAATTCTGGTTGGTTTTTCTTTGGATTTTCTTCTACCATGTCTATTGTGTTAAATTCTCATACATTATTTTAACATTTCTACAAACTTTGAAGTGTTTTTCTTTCTAATGGTACCAATTATATGCATATTCTGGCTTCAGTGCCTGGGCTACAGGCAGTTTACTTTGGGCACATCATTCAGGCGGAAATTGAGAAAAAAGGGGCCTAGCCCTAAAATGTTTTAAATCCACACTTAAATAATTCATTTTAACACTACCTACAGAGTTAAAAAGTACTCTGATTATTGTGTTACATTTTTGGTATTAATGTAACAATTCGTAGTGTAAAGAATTAACACTGCATTACACTTGTCAGTGTTACTCAAATGTAACACTATGGGGTATTTAACTCTCACAGAGTTATTTCTATTCAACACCAGTGTTAATCTAGAGTTAACTCCTATTAGTGTGACAGTGTTACAGTAAGTGATTTTGGGTGTTGTTTTAACACTATATGGTGTAAAGCCTAATTATCAGTTTCCCATGGTGCCTTTTCTTTGAGTGAATTGTAGAGTTACCACCCATGGCCAATTTACTGTGCAGAGTGCTCCCAGGAGGATAACTTAGAGGGAAGGAATACCAAAAACCATTGAAAGTAAATTGACCACCAACCATCACAGCTTTATTAAATATAGAAAATAAATTAAACAATCTGTGCAACCACATCCCTACCAGAGCACAATTAAATAAATAACAAAATTTAAAAAAAACATTAAGTGCCGTAATCACTACAGGTCTGTTAAATATGAAATGAAAATGTCAGTGCTATCACCACTAAGAAGGGCTATCCTCTCCCCTAGCATATCTGTGTGTGTGTGTGTGTGTGTGTGGTCTCTAACAGCATGGCCAGGCCAGGGCTGTAAAGTAGTGATGGAAAACCAAGGCTTTTTTAATTGTGCTGAAAAATGGTTCATTATGCCAGTGGTTCCCAACTTTATTTGGTTACTGAATTTTTCTCTGCTAGGACTACCCCTGAAGTACCCCCTCATGTGCATTTTATCAGGAAGCCTATGGTCTCATGAGTCTTCTTGGGTCGTAAAACTGTTGTTGGGAACCACTGCATTACGCTGAGCTTCATTATCGGATCAAAATGGACATTAATGACATCTGCTGGTCAGCCAATAGCAACATGTGATTATCATAGGTGTTTATTTTTCAGTGGTAAGTCATTGGCTTTAGTAGCCTATAATCAGTTGGAGTACCAGTTTTGCATCATTAATCATACTTCCCTTTTTTTCCCTTTTTCCTTCTATTTTTCAAAAACTGAATTTATGGCACTATTTAGGATGCTTGGGACAGAACATTATACTGTACTAAAAATAACAAAATGATTTGAACAACAGTGCAGTAAGTGTGGTTTTACATAAAAACAAATTCAACATAGTGTGCCTTCAACAGGATTCAATCTCATACCCTCAAATCCGTGAATGTTCCACAGTTTCATACTCTACCTGTTAAGCTACCAGTCCAGTTAAACTTTTCGTCCAAAATCCTAACCATATTTGTAAGTACGGTGTCCAGTAGTGGTTGTTGTTTGAAAGCAGCTTGGAATCAAAGAATGCACCGGAATCACAGCGAAATCAGTGTGATCTTGCATTTTTCAAATCACGGTTTAAAAAAGCACATGATCAACCAAAGCATCAGACATAATTTATGTCATACTTCTGATAAAGTGATACACGCATCGGCACACTGTTTTGAAGTTAGCTGCTTAGCGATTTGCGACCCATGCCTCAGAGCTCTGGTATCAAACTTAACATCACTACTGTAAAGGACTTGATTGTAAAGGACTTGAAGGACTTTATTTTAATGGATGGATTTTACTATCACAAACTCCTCAATCATATAATGTATCTTAACGAATAATCCTAATACATTCAACTGCAAGCCATCTGGGGATGATATAACCAAAGATTAGAACATTTCATTTTTATTTTTTAGTACCTTTCTTTAACTAGGTAAGTCAATTAAGAACAAATTCTTATTTACAATTACGGCCTACCAAGAGGCAAAAGGCCTCCTGAGGGGATGGGAGCATTGATAAAAAATGTACATGTATGATAAAACACACATCAGAACAAGAGAGACACCACAACATTACATAAAGAGAGGCCTAAGACAACACAACATGGCAGCAGCACAACATGGTAGAAGCACATACATGGTACAAACCTTGTTAGGCATAGACAACATCACGAAGGGCAAAGAGGTAGAGACAACAACACCTCACGGGAAGCAGACACAAGTGTCAGTAAGACTGTTCATGATTGAGTCTTTGAATGTAGAGTTGGAGATAAAACTGTACGGCTTGAGAGTTTTTTTGCTCGTTCCAGTTGCTAGCCGGGGTTAAAAAGACCAAGTCTAGATTTAACCTTAGCCTGCAGCTTGGATATGTGCTGAGAGAAGGACAGTTTACTGTCTAGCCATACTACCAAGTATGGGGTGACTACCTCAAGCTCTAAACCCTCAAAGGTAGTAATCACACTGGTGGGGAGAGGGGCATTCTTCTTACCAAACCACATGACCTTTGTTTTGGAGGTGTTCAGAACAAGGTAGAGAAAGCTTGCAGGACGCTAATAAAGCTTTGTTGTTGAGCGTTTAACACAAAATCTGGGGAGTATAGCTGAGTATAAGACTGTATCATCTGCATATAAATGGATGAGAGAGCTTCCTACTGCCTGATAGACGTATGTTGTTGATGGAAATTGAGAAGAGCGTGGGACCTGGGATTGAGCCTTGGGTTATTCACTTGGTGACAGGCAGTGGCTGAGACAGCAGATGTTCTGACTTTACTCATTGCACTCAAAGAGTTTGCTAGCAAACTAGGCCAAAGACCCCTCAGAGACACCAATACTCCTTAGCCGACCCACAATAATTAAATGGTCCTCCGTATCAGAAGCTTTGGCCAAGTCAATAAAAATAACAGCACAACATTGCTTAGAGTCAAGGGCAGTGGTGACATCATTTAGGACCTTTAAGGTTGCAGTGACTCATCCATAACCCGAGTGTAAACCAGAGAGAATACTACAGACATCAAGAAAGCCAGTTGATTATTGACACGTTTTTACAACACTTTTGATAAACAGGGCAAAGATAGAAATTGGCCTATAAGAGTTAGAATCAGCTTGATCTCCCCCTTTAAATAAAGGACGCACCTTGGCTCCCTTCCAAGCACTGGGAACCTCCCCAGAGAGGAGAGACAGGTTTAGAAAGTGAGAGATAAGCTCGGCGATGATAGGGGCTGCAACCTTAATGAAGAAAGGATATAAACCATAGGTGTCAAACTCATTCCACGGAGAGCTGAGTGTCTGCATGTTTTCACTCTTTCCTCGTACTTGATAGATTAATTAAGGTTACTCACTTAGTAAATACCTCCCCTCACCAGGTTGTCTAAGTCTTAAAACACAAAAGGCCCGCCATGGAATGAGTTTGTCACCGATGATCTAAACCATCTGACCCAGATGTTATTTTAGGGTCAGGTTTAAGGAGCTCCTTTAGCACCTCAGACTCAGTGACTGCCTGCAGGGAGAAGCTGTGTAGCAGGGCAGGAGAAAAAGAAGGAGGAACATCAGGGCTAGTCGTATCAGAAGGGCTGGGATATGAGGAAGTGTTGGACAGGAAGCATGGCTGAGTCAAACAGGAATCCTTACATAATGAAGTGGTGATTAAAGAGCTCAGCCATACGCTCCTGGTCAGTAACAACCACATAATCAACATTAAGGGACATGGCCAGCTGTGAGCTGGGTTTATTCTTCAGGTCTTTTACCATTTTCCAGAACTTCTTGGGGTTAGACCCACAGAGAGAGGACTGCTCGTCCAAGTAACTAACTTCAGCCTTCCGAATACACTGAGCACACTTCTTTCTCATTTACCTGAATTACTTTGCGTGCCGAGCCTCTTGTCAAATGGTGTTCTTGAGGTGAAGTAACGCGGTCAAATCAAGGTTGAACCAGGGGCTGAACCTGTATTTAATTCAAATTCTCTTTGTGGGGGATGTGCTTGTTAACAATACCACTGAAAATATTAAAAAGTAGGCCCAAGCATCGTCAACAGAGGGGTTCAAGCTGATTCTATAACAATTTCCACAGGCTTGCCATTCCACAGGTCATATCCAGGTTATCCCCCCCCCCCCACACTGTTATTACACCGGGGGATGTCACTGTTAAACAAACTGTGTGTGTAAAACCATCAGTGACACCACATCCCTACCAAAGGAATAATAAATAACAGAATAAAAACGTTAAGTGCCATCATCACCACAGGTCTATTAAATATGAAATGAAAATGTCAGCTCTATCATCCCTATGAAGGGCTCTCCTCTCCCCTAGCGTATCAACTTGTATGTGTGTGTGTGTACCAGGGGAGAGGGGGTAATGATTAGATTTCTATTAATGAGAGAGGTAATAAAGGCTTGGTGTGTGTGTGTTCACCTCCACATCCTCGACCATACAGTATATGTGTGTGTGTGTGTGTGTGTGTGTGTGTGTGTGTGTGTGTGTGTGTGTGTGTGCGTGTGCGTGTGCGTGTGTGTGTGTGTGTGTGTGCGTGTGTATGTGTGTGTGTGTGTGTGTGTGTGTGTGTGTGTGTGTGGTAGGAACGTGAATTGAAAGTGCATTGAATATGTGGCAGCACACACTATAAATTAGGGTTAGGCGTAGCCAGGCTGCCAGAGGCCCAAGCCAGAGGACCTATTCATCTTCAACAGAATCCCCCCCAACACACCACCCCACTCCACCTCCTTCCACCCCAGCCCACTTCACCCAACTGACCATAGATCCCCACCCCTTCCACACACGTAATCAAATTAATTAACATTCCTAAAATCCTACAATCTTTAATACATCCTTAGTGGTCAGCAGAAACAGTAGAGCGAGGATGGAGAGAGCTCTCCCTCCCCCTCTCCTCCGCAATGGAGGAAGAGATGGAAGGGTGATATGAGGAAGCTAGGAAACTAAAAACAGACATGTTTTCCATACAGGCCTGCTTCTATAAATACACTATCAAAATGATACATTATGTCTTATCTCTACCAACTTTAAAACAAAAGAAAAAGTCTCAAACCTATCATACAAGACATCATCAAATCCTCTCCTCCATTGTCACTCACTGCTCTGCTCTGCAGCTGTGCAGTTTATTTTGGATCAGCTAGGCGTCTCCTCTCCTCCTGTCTCACCTTTTAATGTATTAATATACGAATCCTGTCACCCCAGCCCAGACAGCGCAAAGCAGCGTTAGTACTGCAGGTGTACCTGCTAATGAATTCATTTCAGAAGATGCTCACAGAGATGATTAATTCATCGCAAGTTAGCTCCTCTCCCTCTCTTCCCATGGCCTCTGGGCACCCTGTGGCCCCTCACCTCATTCTTCCTCACCCTGTGTATGTGTGTGTGTGTGTGTGTGTGTGTGTGCCCCGAGATAACCCCACTCACCATGGTATTAACACCCCCGCCCTCTCACTCTCCTTCCCTCCTCTCCCTCCCTCCCTCACTCCTTAGGGCTGTCTTGCTCTGGCGGGTGACAATAGGGAAACAGATTTATTAATTAGACAAGGATACTTCTGAGAGCTAATTGCTTTATTAACACCATGCTTCTCTCTTTCTTTCGCTCGTTCTTTTCTCTCTCTTTTATCTCTTCCACTCCCATTATATTGTTCTCATGTTGAATTGATTGGATTGATTGATTGTTGATGTTATTTTGAGAAGCAATAGCTGTATTTTTGGAATGAAGAAGGGAACAGGAAGAATGGAAGCGGGAGAAATGGATATAAAGGGAGAAAGAGTAAGAATTATGGACAGAGAGATTGAGAAAGAGAGACAGACAGAGAGAGATAGAGAGTGACTGTAGCAAGATGGCGCCGACAGAGATGGTCACCTCGCTTCAAATCCTTAGGAAACTATGCAGTAATTAGTTAGTTTATGTATTACTTCTTACATTGTTAGCCCAGAACATCTTAAGTGTTATTACATACAGCCGGAGAGAACTATTGGATGTAAGAGCGACGTCAACTTACCAACATTTCGACCAGGAATACGACTGTCCCGAAGCGGATCCTTTGTTCAGACCTCCATCCTGGACATTGGATCTAATGGCAGAGGCCGACCTAAAGCAATATTGTCGCTGCAGGAGAGGCAGACGGAGCGGCCTCCTGGTCAGACTTAGAAGGCGAGCACACCTTCCACCACTTCCGAGCATATTACTCGCCAATGTTCAGTCTTTAGACAACAAGGAAGACGAAATTAGGGCACGAGTTATCTTCCAGAGAGACATCAGAGATTGTAACATTCTCTGTTTCACGGAAACATGACTCACTTGGGATATGTTGTCAGAATCGGCACAGCCACCAGGTTTCTTCATGCGTGGCGTCTACAGAAACAAAAATCTTTCTGGTAAGAAGAAGGACGGGGGTGTATGGCTCATGTTTAACGACTCATGGTGTAATCATAACAATATACAGGAACTCAAGTCCTTTTGTTCACCTGACCTAGAATTCCTTACACTCAAATGCAGACCTCATTATCTCCCGATTATAGTCACGGCCGTGGTGAAGGTGGGAAACAACATGGGTGCGTTCTCAGCCCTCTCCTGTACTCCTTGTTCACCCATGACTGCGTGGCCATGAACGCCTCCTATTCAATCGTAAAGTTTGCATACGACACAACAATGGTAGGCTTGATTGCCAACAATGACGAGAAAGTCTACAGGGAGGAGGTGAGGTTCCCTAGGAGTGTGGTGTCAGGAAAATAACCTCTCATGGACAGGAAACAGCAGAGGGATCACCCCCATTATATAAGAATAACAGTTACATGTAGTGGAGTTACTTGTAGTGGAGTAAATTCAATATTAATTCAACATTTACCAATAGTGTTTTTGGGCAACATCCATATATATGGAACAGTAGTGGAGAAGGTGGAAAGTTTTAAGTTCCTCGGCGTACAAATCAAGGACAAACTGGTGAAGAAGACACAACAGTGCCTCTTCAACCTCAGGAGGCTGAAGAAATTTGGCTTGTCACCTAAAACCCTCACAAACTTTTACAGATGCACAATCGAGAACATCCTGTCGGGCTGTATCACAACCTGGTACGGCAACTGGGGGCAAACTATCTGCCCTCCAGGACACATACAGCACCTTCCTCACAGGAAGGCCAAACAGATCATCAAGGACAACAACCACCCGAGCCACTGCCTGTTCACCCCGTTATCATCCAGAAGGCGAGGTCAGTACAGGTGCATCTAAGCTGGGAACGAGAGACTGAAAAACAGCTTCTATCTCAAGCCCATCAGACTGTTAAGCAGGGAGGCTGCCAACATACAGTTTCAAATCACTGACCACTTTAATAAATTGATTTAATAAAGGTATCACTAGTCACTTTAAATAATGTCACTTTAATAATGTTTACATATCTTGCATTACTTATCTCATATGTATATACTGTATTTTATACCATCTATTGCCTATGTCGCATGGCCATCGCGCATCCATATATGTATATGCACATATTCTTATTCCATACCCTTACATTGTGTGTATAACGTAGTCGTTATAGTGAATTTGTTAGATTACTTGTTGGTTATTACTGCACTGTCGGAACTAGAAGCACAAGCATTTCGCTCCGCTCGCATTAACATCTGCTAACCATGTGTATGTGACCAATACAATTTGTTTGATTTGATTTGAGAGACTTAGTTTTCGAAAGAGAGAGGGTCACACTTCATTTGGATTGTTCTACAGATGGTCATACTATCAACAAACTATTTGCTGGCTAAGGTTACAGTGAGGGTTAGAATAAGGTTTGAATAGAGAGCGAGAGCGAGAGCGAGAGAGAGAGAGAGAGAGAGAGAGAGAGAGAGCGAGAGAGAGAGAAGACAGAGTGTTAGTGCTCAGGCAGAAAGCTACCTTGGCTTCCTAGAGAGGAAAGATATTGATCCCCCTCTCCTCTCCTCTAACAATGGAAGATATGGGCTGATTCCTCTTCCATGTCTGGAGGAATATATCCCTTTCATCCCTTTCTCCTCTCCCGTTTATCGCTCCACTTTTCTGGAGAGCACCTCCAATCCCCCCATCCCCCCTCCATCCCCCAAAGCCAGGCAGTAGGGAGAACCCTGTTTGTAGAGCCTTCCGTAAGCTCCCCGAGCCAAAGCGGCTGCGCTCACACAGACATAGATACACAGATGTAGACATACATTTCTACATACGTTACCTCTCTTTTTCTCCCTCACTATATCCTAAGGTGTGTGTAGAGAAAATAAAACTTTCTGCAGGTATGTGGAAAGATTCTGAAACCCACCAAAACAACAAGAAGACCTTGCTGCAACCAAATATTAGAAATAACACACACACATATACACACACACACACACACACACACAAAGTAAATATGGCTTAGCTGGAGCCAGGTAATATCGTCTTTGTATTTGTGCTCTCCATCAATGTGCTTTGCGGAGAGGAGTGTAAGCAATCAATTTATACTTATTTCTACCGTGTCCGAGCGTTTAGCGGTTACCACTGGCTTAGTCTGGAATGTATGTGTATGTACAGCAGTGCCTCTTAATCATTGTGGATGAGATGGAGCTCCCTACACCAGGGGACAGCTTTGTGTCTCCCCCGTCTCCCTTCGCCTCCACCCCGGAGAGCCAGCGGAGTCATTTTCTGGGTCTTATGATGTCGTCATGGTGTGTTAGCGGAAAGTCCCCACACCAATCCGGCCCTCACTCGCCCTCCCGCTGGTCTCCGTCCTCCTCACACCCCTCCCTGACACCCCGGCCCCTCAGCCCTCTATTCCCTCTACTCGCCTCCTCCCTCCATCTTCCAGTGGTCAGTGTGGAGGAGAAGATCTGCTGACGCAGGCCAGGCGGAGGTAACAAGCTTACCTGAGGATAATCTCCTAAGAGAAATTTCAAGGGAAGAAATAAGGGAACGAGAGAGAGAAAGAGAGTGAGTGAGAGAGAGAGAGAGAGAGAGAGAGAGAGAGAGAGAGAGAGAGAGAGAGAGAGAGAGAGAGAGAGAGGCAAAGATGGGGGGAGAGGGAGGACAAGGGAGAGGATGGATGGAGGGATGGATGGATGGATGAAAAACTTAACAAAGTTTTTAGTCCCTGACTTGCTGTGCCAAGCAGTTCTCATTCTCCAGGCCAACTTCCCCTCCGTGGTCAAGCACTTACTGCTCCCACAATGCCCCGAGAGAGAGAAACAGAGTTGGAGGGAGGGAGAGAGAGAGAGAGAGAGCGAAAAGAGGAGACAGAAAGGGAGGAGAGAGAGGAGAGGGAAAACAAGTCACTATGTGTAAGTAACTTTGTCTCTCTCCTAGACCCAGTGTCACCCAGAGGATTCCGATTCCTCTCTTTTCTTATCTCAGAGTGGACACACAATACATATTTTGGATAACCAAGACAATTTCCTGTAAATACTTTTTGTCTGTATATTTAGAGCTTCAACTGAAGTTTGGGAGAAGAGGTTTTGTGCTAGAGGAGGTGCAGCGTGTGTGAGGGTGGAGAAGTTGGAGGTGAGTGGAGGTAAGGGTATAGGAGGTGGGGTGTGGATGGAGAGCTATTCTCTCTGCCCCCCTTTCTCTCCCCCCCTCTTCTTTAATCAAGCCTAGCTTTAATGAACTGTCTGTGACCATCAGTTTCATTTGCACATTTACTCAATCAATACACTCTGTGTATTCAAGCACTTCCATGAAAACTATGTGATAGTCGGAGTGGAAAAGGCCGGAGGGGGGTATGTGTGAATGTGTTTGTTTGTGTGTGTGTGTGCTTGTGTGTGTGAGAATGTGCACACAAGTGTGTGTGTGTGCTGTGTGTATTCATGCAGAGACTTCCTAAACTTTGAAGTGTCCAAGATGCCTTTACTACAGAAATGAACTTTGTCATTCCTTTTCTGCTCAAATCTTCAATTAATAGCAATACCCTTCATTCACTCCAGCTCTATGCTCCCCTCTACCCCCTCACCCCTCACTCCTCCTCCATCCCCATCAAAATGCCCTGATTAGCCTTCTGACCATTTAATTAATTAGGCACATCACTTAATTATGACAAATTGCATTACGGCCTCAGCGTGCAGAGCTACGCCAGGTTAGGTTCGGTAACAATTTGATTTGAGTGAGAAGAGGAGATGGGATGAAGGGGAGTTCGGATGGAGATGGGGGGTTTATTGAGCGGAAAGAGACATATGATGAGATTAATAATAATCAGAGCAGCGGGAACTGGCCATGAACAGGGGCAAGGGGGAGGAGGGGGAGATGAGATGAAGATGGGGGAGAGAGGAGGGCGGGCGGAGAGGTGGGTAGAGATGGATCAAATTAGGTTTTTCTCTTCTCATTAGGATCCAAAGAATAAAGTGATAGTAATGGAGAGAGGGGGGATGTGTGTGTGTGTGTGTGTGTGTGTGTGTGTGTGTGTGTGTGTGTGTGTGTGTGTGTGTGTGTGTGTGTGTGTGTGTGTGTGTGTTAGGTAGTGGGGGTTTTGTACAGTTTTGTATCTGTATTACCATCCAATGCTTTGCCACCATTTTATACACAGGTTAAGATTATCATCAAATAGAATTTGGTTTATATTTCTCTCTCTCTCTTATTGTAGAAGAGCCAGGTTCATAGTCTGAAGTGTTGATTATCTCAGTCTCTTCATTGTTCTCTCATGGTTCCATTCAAAGTGAAATGACCAGAGGACGAAGATAAATGGATAATGTCAGCCGCTACGACTAACACAAACACCAACTAATGTCAAATCAAATCCCAGGATGAGTAGCTGCTGTTTTTACAACAGCTAATGGGGATCCTAATAAAAATACACAATTTAGCTGATGTCATAGCGGAGGCAGCAAAATGCTTGTGTTACTAGCTCCTAACAGTCAAACACATACACAAAAAAATCATCAAAAACTAGAAACAAGATATCACAATTGTCAGAGCGAATCCAGTTAACAACCCAAATAAAACCGCATTACATAGTAGCACAAATGCAGTCAATGTGCATATACATTCAAACATATAGACCAAGGAGAATATGTGCAGCACTAGATATATTACAGTGAGCAATGTCGAGAATCCAGTGAAGAAATAAACAGTGTAACAAAATGCAATGTACAGTAGTAGCTACATTACAATGAGCTATGTCAAAAATACAGTATATGAATACACCGTGTGAAGAACAGTATAGAAGAAATGGTCCAGTGTGTAATGTCTCTATATACAGGTAACTGACAAAATAAAGAAAAAAAAACAACAAGTGTGTTAATAGGACATTGGGCAACCACAAGCCTGAACAGCTTAAATGCACCTTGGCATAGACTCTACAAATGTCTGGAACTCTATTGGATGGATGCGACACCATTGTTCCACGATAAATTCCATCTCTTGGAGTTTTGTTGGAAAACGCTGTTTCGGCGCCTCTCTAGAATCTCGCATAAGTGTTCAAATGGGATGAGATGTGGTGACTAAGACGGCCATGGCATAATGGTTTACATCATTTTCATGCTCATCAAACCATTCAGTGACCCATCGTGCCCTGTGGACCTGGGCACTGTCATCCTATGGGGGCATAGCCATGAAAGCCAACATAACGGCCTGCCCGGCATTTTTATACATGACCCTAAGCCTGATGAGATGTTTATTACTTAATTAACTAAGGAACCACACCTGTGTGGAAGCACCAGCTTTCAAAATATTTTATATCCCTCAAGTGTTTCCATTATTTTGGTAGTTACCTTACATGAGCGTGTGTGCATGTGTGTGTGTTTGTGAGTATGGGTGTATGTTTGTGTGTGAATGTGTATGTGAGTACAGGACTGTTTGTATAGGTTTTGTGTGAGTGAGTCTTTGTCTCTTACTACAGTCTGGCCTGGAGATAGAAGCTGTTTTTCCTGGCTTTGATGCACCTGTACTGTCTCTGTCTGCTAGATGGTAGACAGAGACAGTACTTGGCCTTCCTTTGACACCAAGTGCGGAAACATCCTGGAAGACAGGCAGCCTGCCCTGGGTGATGCATTGGGCTGACCGCACCACCCTCTGTAGAGCCATTTGGTTCAAAGGCGGTGCAGTTGCCAGACCAGGCGGCGATGCAGCCTGAATGCTCTCAATTGTATATCTGCTAAAATTTGTGAGGGGCATGACAAATTTCTTCAGCCGCCTGAGTTTGTAGAGGTGCTGTTGCACCTTCTTCACCATGGTGTTGGTGTGGTGGGATCATTTCAGGTCCTCAGTGATAAAGCTTTAGACCCTCTCAAATAAAATAAAATGAAAATATGTGTCAAATGCTTACTTACGGGCTTTTTCCCAACAACGCAGAGAGCGAGAAAATAAAATAATAATAGAAAAGTACTAACTCATAGTAATAATATAATAATACATGCACAATGAGTAATGATAACTTGGCTATATACACAGGATACCAGTACCGAGTAGATGTGCAGGGGTACAAGGTAATTGAGGTAGATATGTACATATAACTAAGAACAAAGTGACTAGGCAATAGGATAGATAATAAACAGTAGCACAGGCATATGTGATGAGTCAAAACATAGTCCGGGTAGCTATTTGGTTAACTATTTAACTAAAGATTTAGCAGTCTGCCCCATTGATGTGGGTGGGGGAGGGCTCCCTCCTCTGTCTCCTGTAATCCACAATCAGCTCCTTTGGTTTTCTTTTATGTTGAGGGAGAGGTTATTTTCCTGCCACCACTCTGCCAGGGCCGTCTCGTTGTTGGTAATAAGGCCTACCACTACAGCAAACTGATTGAGTTGGAGTCATGCATAGCAACGCTGTCATTGGTAAACAGGAAGTACACAAGGGGGTTGACCACACACCCCTGGAAGGTCCCGGTGTTGAGGATCAGCGTTGCGGAGGTGTTGTTGCCTACCCTCACCACATGAGGTCACCAGGAAGTTCACGACCCACATGCACAGGGAGAGTTTCAGAATAAGGGCCCTGGGATTAGTGACAAGCTTGGAAGGCACAATGGTGTTGAAAGCAGAGTTGTAGTCGATGAACAGCATCCTTACATAGGTATCCCTATTTTCAAGGTGGGAGAGGGCCGTGTGGAGTGCAATTGAGATTGCATAGTCTTTGGATCTGTTAGGGCGGTATGCAAATTGATTGAAATGACTGCCATTGGTTCTTGCAGAGATGAAGCCTATGATGTGGATTTTTTAGGGCGATGTGTGTTGCGTTAGTAGCTAGTTAAATTGCAGTAATATTTGACAGTGGGTGGTTTGTGAATGCAATAAATGGGGAATATGAACCATGGGATAGATCGATATGGTGGTGATTGCCGTGACGAATCCAGAAGAGGATGTTTAATGTCTCAATTCTGTGACACTTCACACACTCCATGTGTTTTAAGTACACAAGCTAGTCCTCGGCATACTCTAAACTCATTGGCATCTTTAGCTTCACTATCTTTATTTCCAGTTTTTGTTTCGTTTTTGTTTGTCTTTTAATCCATTCTATGACAGCCTCATCACTCACAAAATCATGACGGGAAAGGGTTGTGACAGTGTTGGTGTGATGTTGTGTGGACGTTATCACACCCTGGCAGCTTCAGGCTAATGTTGTCACAACGTAATGAAGTCATGCTAGGCTAAATCTGTAGAAAGTGAGCTGAAGGGATCAGACTGAGGGGTGTCAGAGGGGAGAGGGGAGAGGGTCAGGTGGTTGGCCGGGGGGGGGGGGGGGGGGTGTATATATGTGTCTGTGTCCCTTTCATCCTCCTCACTCTTAAGTTCCCCACCTCCAGGCACACACAGCACACAGCACACACAAACACACACACACACACACACATACACAACCCTCTCCATCCAATCTTTCTCTTTTCGTCGACAACCCCAGGCCCTTGGTGCAAGGAGACTTGGTCCACCAGGAGAGGAGAAAAGGGTACTTTGTGACTATTCTACATTCAGTACCCCACGGTGCATTAGAACGGTGATTCTGCCTGCTAACCAGCCTCCTTCATGCCTATGCTATAGCCCTATTTAGCATAATTCATAGTTTACACGATCCACTCCCCCAACACACAGCATGCTATTCACATGGGCATGATCACATTGGTCTGTGGCCACAGGGTATGGTGAGGGGGAGGCGTACTGTAAGTGTGTGTATACAGTATGGATAAAGACTGATCTCCTTTAGCTATTCTGCTTGAAATTAGAATCTCCCTTTGTAAAGGAAATTATCTGCATGATTTACAGGGCCGGTTTCTTGGACACAGATTAGGCCTAGTCCTGGACGAAATTGTAAGGACTGGGATTAATATTTGTCTAGGAAACTGGACAAAGAGAAGGGTAGGCAGCTATACCACGTATCCGCAAACTATACCACGTGTCATTCTACCAAACTGTTGTGTACAACAAAAAGTACTATAGCCAATCTTCAGTATGTCCTCAATGCTACACAGAATAATTATGGGCCGCATAGTACCAAATGCCCTTAGACCATTATGTGATGTCTTTGCCAACCAATTACTACTAAAAATACTGTATTATTATTGTCATAAGACTGCAGTGCAGTAAGAGGCATTAAATAAGCAGTTATTTCCACGCTAGTTCATTGAAGACCATTTCTCATCTTGAAGAAGAGTCATTATATTACTTTATGGATAGATTTTATATTCCTTATAGATTGATTTATTGTTTATGCATTTTAAATAAGCTCCACTTCACCCACTGAGGTGAGAGAGAATCCACCACAGGGTTTTAACCGTGTGGAAATTTAAATGAACCCATATTCATTCAGTTTCTTGACTCTCCAGCTCGCTAATTTACATTTGACATTTTAGTCATTTAGTCAAAGCTCTTATCTGGAGCGACTTACAGTTAGTGCATTCATCATAAGATAGCTCGGTGGGACAACCACATATGACAGTCACAGTAAGTAAAATGTTCCTCTGTAAAGTAGCTATCGGGAAAGTCAGAGCTGGTATGGGGGCAAAAAGTGAAGTGTGAGTGTTAGTTCACAAACCATCAAAAACATGCAGGGTGGGGAGTGGGCCCTTCAGACCACGTTGAAGATTGAATGCGGCCCCCAGGGGAGAAATGAGTTCGACGCCCCTAGGTTACTGTTTGGGAAAACTTGACCTTCGGCTCCAGACTCATAGGTTAGGCCTATCCACTTCCCCCGTTCACAACGCCCTGGCAAAACCCAAGCCAAGTTCATGGTAATAGTGCTTACTGTCGTCCATAGGCATTACTCGACATGGACAGAGATCCAATTCTGTCAATCTTGCTGGATCTGGCTGGATTTGAAAATGAGATGTTGAATGTTTCTTTAAAAATATACAGTGGAGAGAACAAGTGTTTGATATACTGCTGGTTTTGCAGGTTTTCCTACTTACAAAGCATGTAGAGGTCTGTAATTTTTGTCATAGGTACACTTCCACTGTGAGAGACGGAATCTAAAACAAAAATCCAGAAAATCACATTGTATGATTTTTAAGTAATTAATTTGCATTTTATTGCATGACATAAGTATTTGATCACCCACCAACCAGTAAGAATTCCGGCTCTCACAGACCTGTTAGTTTTTCTTTAAGAAGCCCTCCTGTTCTCCACTCATTACCTGTATTAACTGCACCTGTTTGAACTCGTTACCCGTGTAAAAGACACCTGTCCACACACTCAATCAAACAGACTCCAACCAATAAAATTGTAGACCTGCACAAGGCTGGGATGGGCTACAGGACAATAGGCAAGCAGCTTGGTGAGTTGGCAACAACTGTTGGCGCAATTATTAGAAAATGGAAGAAGTTCAAGATGACGGTCAATCACCCTCGGGCTGGGGCTCCATGCAAGATCTCACCTCGTGTGGCATCAATGATCATGAGGAAGGTGAGGGATCAGCCCAGAACTACACGGCAGGACCTGGTCAATACCCTGAAGAGAGCTGGGACCACAGTCTCAAAGAATACCATTAGTAACACACTACGCCGTCATGGATTAAAATCCTGCAGCGCATGCAACCTCCCCCTGCTCAAGCCAGCGCATGTCCAGACCCGTCTGAAGTTTCCCAATGACCATCTGGATGATCCAGAGGAGGAATGGGAGAAGGTCATGTGGTCTGATGAGACAAAAAAATAGAGCTTTTTGGTCTAAACACCACTCGCCGTGTTTGGAGGAAGAAGAAGGATGAGTACAACCCCAAGAACACCATCCCAACCGTGAAGCATGGAGGTGGAAACATCATTCTTTGGGGATGCTTTTCTGCAAAGGGGACAGGACGACTGCACCGTATTGAGGGGAGGATGGATGGGGCCATGTATCGTGAGATCTTGGCCAACAACCTCCTTCCCTCAGTAAGAGCATTGAAGATGGGTCGTGGCTGGGTCTTCCAGCATGACAACGACCCGAAACACACAGCCAGGGCAACTAAGGAGTGGCTCCGTAAGTAGCATCTCAAGGTCCTGGAGTGGCCTAGCCAGTCTCCAGACCTGAACCCAATAGAAATTCTTTGGAGGGAGATGAAATTCCATATTGCCCAGAGACAGACCCAAAACCTGAAGGATCTGCAGAAGGTCTGTATGCAGGAGTGGGCAAAAATCCCTGCTGCAGTGTGTGCAAACCTGTTCAAGAACTACAGGAAACGTATGATCTCTGTAATTGCAAACAAAGGTTTCTGCTTTTCTGATGTATCAAATACTTATGTCATGCAATAAAATGCAAATTAATTCATTAAAAATCATACAATGTGATTTTCTGGATATTTGTTTTACATTCCGTCTCTCACAGTTGAAGTGTACCTATGATAAAAAATTACAGACCTCTACATGCTTTGTAAGTAGGAAAACCTGCAAAATCGGCAGTGTATCAAATACTTGTACTCCCCACTGTATATATATATTCAAAATAATAGTTTCATCATATTAAAAACGAGATTTCAGCTCATGTAACAGCGTTGACCTTAAAATGAGGGACAGATGTAAATGAATCACGAATCACGTAAAATCATCATCTTCAGAAATGACTGTCAAAGCAATAAAATAGGGCTTCATAATGATGTTGAAACTTGGAGAAATCTTTGGATTTACAGTGCCTTGCGAAAGTATTCGGCCCCCTTGAACTTTGCGACCTTTTGCCACATTTCAGGCTTCAAACATAAAGATATAAAACTGTATTTTTTTGTGAAGAATCAACAACAAGTGGGACACAATCATGAAGTGGAACGACATTTATTGGATATTTCAAACTTTTTTTAAAAATCAAAAACTGAAAAATTGGGCGTGCAAAATTATTCAGCCCCCTTAAGTTAATACTTTGTAGCGCCACCTTTTGCTGCGATTACAGCTGTAAGTCGCTTGGGGTATGTCTCTATCAGTTTTGCACATCGAGAGACTGACATTTTTTCCCATTCCTCCTTGCAAAACAGCTCGAGCTCAGTGAGGTTGGATGGAGAGCATTTGTGAACAGCAGTTTTCAGTTCTTTCCACAGATTCTCGATTGGATTCAGGTCTGGACTTTGACTTGGCCATTCTAACACCTGGATATGTATATTTTTGAACCATTCCATTGTAGATTTTGCTTTATGTTTTGGATCATTGTCTTGTTGGAAGACAAATCTCCGCCCCAGTCTCAGGTCTTTTGCAGACTCCATCAGGTTTTCTTCCAGAATGGTCCTGTATTTGGCTCCATCCATCTTCCCATCAATTTTAACCATCTTCCTTGTCCCTGCTGAAGAAAAGCAGGCCCAAACCATGATGCTGCCACCACCATGTTTGACAGTGGGGATGGTGTGTTCAGGGTGATGAGCTGTGTTGCTTTTACGCCAAACATAACGTTTTGCATTGTTGCCAAAAAGTTCAATTTTGGTTTCATCTGACCAGAGCACCTTCTTCCACATGTTTGGTGTGTCTCCCAGGTGGCTTGTGGCAAACTTTAAACGACACTTTTTATGGATATCTTTAAGAAATGGCTTTCTTCTTGCCACTCTTCCATAAAGGCCAGATTTGTGCAATATACGACTGATTGTTGTCCTATGGACAGAGTCTCCCACCTCAGCTGTAGATCTCTGCAGTTCATCCAGAGTGATCATGGGCCTCTTGGCTGCATCTCTGATCAGTCTTCTCCTTGTATGAGCTGAAAGTTTAGAGGGACGGCCAGGTCTTGGTAGATTTGCAGTGGTCTGATACTCCTTCCATTTCAATATTATCGCTTGCACAGTGCTCCTTGGGATGTTTAAAGCTTGGGAAATCTTTTTGTATCCAAATCCGGCTTTAAACTTCTTCACAACAGTATCTCGGACCTGCCTGGTGTGTTCCTTGTTCTTCATGATGCTCTCTGCGCTTTTAACGGACCTCTGAGACTATCACAGTGCAGGTGCATTTATACGGAGACTTGATTACACACAGGTGGATTGTATTTATCATCATTAGTCATTTAGGTCAACATTGGATAATTCAGAGATCCTCACTGAACTTCTGGAGAGAGTTTGCTGCACTGAAAGTAAAGGGGCTGAATAATTTTGCACGCCCAATTTTTCAGTTTCTGATTTGTTAAAAAAGTTTGAAATATCCAATAAATGTCGTTCCACTTCATGATTGTGTCCCACTTGTTGTTGATTCTTCACAAAAAAATACAGTTTTATATCTTTATGTTTGAAGCCTGAAATGTGGCAAAAGGTCGCAAAGTTCAAGGGGGCCGAATACTTTCACAAGGCACTGTAAGTGATTTGAGATCTTTCTAGAAGTGGAACAGGGTTGACGGAGGGACTTGTCAAAATGCTAGATTTTGTTTACACTTAAGCAAGCCTTTATTCATATACATTTTTGGGGATGTATTGAATTCTCCATGTGGCCTATATTAAAGGGCACAATTATTAAAACTTTAATATACCTTTTAAAATATTGGTGCACAATTTCTACTTAAAATATCAAAGGGACATAATATCAACAGTGATATTTTCTGTTTTTCTATGAGATCGTGTCTCTCTCTCTCTCTCTCTCTCTCTCTCTCTCTCTCTCTCTCTCTCTCTCTCTCCTTGTTGTGTGGAAATAACAAACCATCCAGAAGACACATACACACACACACGTTTGGTGGCTGTCAGAACGGCATTTTGGGCCCGTCTCCCGTCGGCCACACAGAGTCTTGGCTCCCCAGCACTGTGGTAAGGGATTAATAACATTTGATTAGAGTGTAATTTGCCGTGACACCACACTCACCCCCAGAGGTGCAGTTTGTTTCCCTCACCCCTCCAGAGGTGCGGATTGTCCCTCTCTCCCACAGGAGGAGGGTTCAGACACATAATCCACATAACTAATTGGCCCCACAGGAATCAGTGGTGTCTCAGGTACATCATAATAATGAGAGGGAGCCTCCATACAGTACACTACTCTCTCTCTCTCTCTCTCTCTCTCTCTCTCTCTCTCTCTCTCTCTCTCTCTCTCATCATCTATCCTCCCCATCCCTCTCTTTTCCTATCTTTCCTATTCTTTTTCTGTCCTCTCTCATTTGTTTCTATATAAGTCTAGTGACATTCTTTAAAAAAAAATGTTTTCCTTGAAATCTCAGGTGTTTACCCTTTTAGTGCTAAGGTGCCCTACTTCCACCCCCTCCTTCCACCACGGCTGGTCAGGGTGCCCTGTGCTGAAGACAGCAGTTTAGGGTTTGTCCCGTGAGCGCATGGGTAAACCCAGCTCTATATATATGCAAATCACATTCATTCTCTCTCTGTCCTCAGCGCCACAGTGTAATGGACAATCTATGAAGGGTATTGATTGACACAGAGATGTCTCTTTCTATCTATCTCTGTGTGTGTGTGTGTGTGCGTGCGCATGTGTGTACATACAGGGGTTGATGAATGGGTTATGCTGATGATCAGAAAATCATTATTAGGAAACATCTTTGTATGCATGACCTATAGTACAGTTCACTAGAGTGTGTGGCAGTTATAATGTTACCCTGACTGTAACCTCCAATGGACTACAGTGGTCCTAATGTATGGGTTCCTCTTCATGTGTGTGTGGGAAAAAAGAGGAAAAGAAAAACATCTTGAAAAGAATCATGCTAAATTCTCCTTCCTTCTCCATTCTTCTACTCCACTCTACCCTTTTTTTATATTATCTCCCATCTGCGTGCGCGCCTGAGTTCGTGTGTACATTTACTGCTCATCGTGTGGACTTGCTACCTCAGCTGGAGCTGTTTCCTCATCCAGAACTAGAAAACTAGATATGCAGGCAAACAAAACACACATGTGCTTGCACACACAGACTCCTTAATGCTGGTGTGTGTGTGTGTGTGTGTGTGTGTGTGTGTGTGTGTGTGTGTGTGTGTGTGTGTGTGTGTGTGTGTGTGTGTGTGTGTGTGTGTGTGTGTGTGTGTGTGTGTGTGTGTGTGTGTTTGTGTGTGCAATGATCTCACACTAAGGGTCTGGGGATGGGTTTTTGACTGACTGGTGACTGGCTGAGCTCAGCTGAGGGATTGAAATTCGGACGCTTGGGGCATGCGTTGGATTTATGGCTGCTTTGACACCGCCTCCCTCGTAAATTACCCATCAACCCTGGAACAATGTGAGGCCTGGGAATGGGCTGGTAATGGGCTGGTGGGCTGGGAATGGGAACGATTCTCTGAACTCCTCCTGGAGTTTAACGCCTCCTGACTCACACCTCCTCACCCAACCCCTCCTGACCATCAGCCTATAAAAAGCCTACAAACTCTCCATAATAATCTACCAAACAGATTTATACAGTAGTTATGGGTTTTATCAATAAGAAACATTCCGTCTTTAACATTTGATTTCAATATAGGATTCAGGCTTGATGTGTATTTATCACCCTTGTACCATTGCAGATTATTTTCATTTTGTATAATTAGCTGAAACATTCATGAAAGAAAAGCAATGCTCTCTGTGTGCATGGAATTTATCTGTCCGTGACAAACATAATTACACAGGTTAAAACATATGTAGATTAAAATAATTTCCATAATAACTTCCATAAAATTCTCACTTGCTTTTCAGGATATAAAAAGCTTTTCAGGATATTAAGTTCCCTAACCATCTCGCCCCCTCTCCTTCTCTGAGATGTGGTGGTGTTACCTCCTGGTGAGGGCTGGAGATGGGGCAGGAAGATTGATTTCACACCCACAGAACCACAGAACAGATAAGGAGGGAATATCCATTGGCAGGCAGGACTGTATGGTCAGGGGCAAAATGTGTGTGTGTGTGTGTGTGTGTGTGTGTGTGTGTGTGTGTGTGTGTGTGTGTGTGTGTGTGTGTAAACAGAGAACTGCAGAGAGAAGCAGAAAGGTACAACCTGATTGTATCTGTATTACATGAACTGTGTTCTAAATTATGAGTTTTTGCATATGGAGTGCAGACAGGCAGTAATTCATTGTTCAAAGTTTAAAATGTTATAACCAATTATGTAATTGAATTGACTTAAATGCTATTAGCATATATATTTCATTATATGTGTAGTTCCCAGAGCCCGAAAATAGACTTTGTATAATGTTGGTTATGTGACAACCCAGCAAACCGTTAAAAGTCGCAGAAAATTAGCTAAGATTCCCATTAAGTTCTAGATAGGGTTTAATCTAACATTAGGGTGATAACATCCCCAAAACATTCAAATCTACAATGTTATGCACAGCATATGTAGCAACCACCACAGCACTTACCCCAACAGTTCTCATTAGGTTTCCAGGTAATCTAATAACACAATGTATCAGTCATGTTTTTTCCAGCCAACCCAAATTTGTTCTGTGAAAGTTTCCAGGCCATTTATCAGGTTGCGGCAAATATTCTCATTACACAAAATCTGTACATTACACAAACATTTGTGCTGAAGATAATACAATGTTTGTCTGACGTTGCAAGAACATTCCCAGAATACATTTTGTATTTTCTTTAAATGTTCCCAGAATGTTTCATTATGTTGTGGGAGCAGTCTGGTGGGAACATTGTGGGGACATCACAAAGGGAAATGTTGCCAAAACACTAAACTGTCCAGTTGCACGGATGATTATGCAGTGTTTTTTTTTGTCTAAAAAACATTCACCTGATGTTACAAGAATATACCCAAAACACATTTTTTGTTCTAAAACTGTCCAGTTGTGCTGACATTTAGATCATGTTTGTTTCAGGGTGCACAAAACATGCCTTTAATGTTTCAAGAATGTTGAAAGACAGCCTTTCTGAGTGATTTTAATACTTACTCACATTGGGTATGGAGACCGAGATCACAAAGTCATCGAGGACAGCTGATGCTCTCATGCATGGTTCATGGTTGCTTGCCTCGAAGCAAGCATGAAAGGCATTTAGCTTGTCTGGTAGGCTTGAGTCACTGCGCAGCTTGTGGCTGGGTTCCCCTTTGTAATCCGTGATAGTTTGCCATGCCTGCCACATCCCATAAGCACCCGAGTAGGATTTGATCTCAGTCCTGTATTTACCCTTTGCCTGTTTGATGTCTGAGGTCGTAGCGGGATTTCTTATCAGTGTCCAGATTACTGTCCTTGAAGCGGCAGCTGGTTGGGATATGTACAGTGCCTTGCGAAAGTATTCGGCCCCCTTGAACTTTGCGACCTTTTGCCACATTTCAGGCTTCAAACATAAAGATATAAAACTGTATTTTTTTGTGAAGAATCAACAACAAGTGGGACACAATCATGAAGTGGAACAACATTTATTGGATATTTCAAACTTTTTTAACAAATCAAAAACTGAAAAATTGGGCGTGCAAAATTATTCAGCCCCTTTACTTTCAGTGCAGCAAACTCTCTCCAGAAGTTCAGTGAGGATCTCTGAATGATCCAATGTTGACCTAAATGACTAATGATGATAAATACAATCCACCTGTGTGTAATCAAGTCTCCGTATAAATGCACCTGCACTGTGATAGTCTCAGAGGTCCGTTAAAAGCGCTGAAAACTGCTGTTCACAAATGCTCTCCATCCAACCTCACTGAGCTCGAGCTGTTTTGCAAGGAGGAATGGGAAAAAATTTCAGTCTCTCGATGTGCAAAACTGATAGAGACATACCCCAAGCGACTTACAGCTGTAATCGCAGCAAAAGGTGGCGCTACAAAGTATTAACTTAAGGGGGCTGAATAATTTTGCACGCCCAATTTTTCAGTTTTTGATTTGTTAAAAAAGTTTGAAATATCCAATAAATGTCGTTCCACTTCATGATTGTGTCCCACTTGTTGTTGATTCTTCACAAAAAAATACAGTTTTATATCTTTATGTTTGAAGCATGAAATGTGGCAAAAGGTCGCAAAGTTCAAGGGGGCCGAATACTTTTGCAAGGCACTTTACATACGGTCACAGTGGGGACCACATTGTCGATGCCTCTATTATTAATAATAATAATAATACATGGGACTTATACACTGAGTGTATAAAACATTAGGAGCTCCTGCTCTTTTCATGACATAGACTGACCAGGTGAATCCAGGTGAAAGATATGATCCCTAATTGATTTCACTTGGTAAATCCACTTCAATCAGTGTAGATCAAGGGGAGGAGACAGGTTAAAGAAGGATTTTTAAGCCTTGAGGCAATTGAGATATGGATTGTGTATGTGTTCCATTCAGAAGTTGAATGCGCAAGACAAAATATTTAAGTGCCTTTGAACGGGATATGGTAGTAGGTGCCAGGTGAACCGGTTTGAGTGTGTCAAGAAATGCTGCTGGGTTTTTCACACTCAACAGTTTCCTGTGTGTGGTCCACCACCCAAAAGACATCCAGGCAACTTGACACAACTGTGTGAAGCATTGAAGTCAACATGGGCCAGCATCCCTGAAGTCCATTGAAGTTTATACCACAACAAACTGAGGCTGTTCTTGGTGCAAAAGGGGGTGCAATTCAATATTAGGAACGTGTTGCTAATATTTAGTACACTTTTGTACACTCAGTGTATAGCGCTTTTCAAGGACCAAAAGTTAAGGTTAGGCCCTGTCAAAGAGGTGGGGCTTTAGGAGGGGCTAAAAGATGGTAATTTACTCATAGTCACAGATGGCTGGAGGGAGTTCTAGATGTTAGGAGCAACCCTGGAGAAGGCCTTGCCACCGAAGCTCAGGAGGTTTGACCTGGGGATGACAATGTGGGCTGCTGTGGTGGAACAGAGTGCGAGTGTGGTTTGGTAGGTGAAAAGAAGGTCTGAGAAGTAGAGGGGACAAGGTGGGGAAGGTCTTTGTAGGGCAGAAGGAGGATCTTGTAATCAACGCGTTGGGAGATAGGGAGCCAGTGGAGATCACGGAGGACAGGGGTGATGTGCTGCTAGGACTGAGTGTGGATGAGGAGTCTGACTGCAGAGTTTTTAACTATTTGGAGCTTATGGAGGGAGCTTGAGCTGATGCCACAGAGTAGTGATTTACAGTAGTCAAGACTGGAGGAGATTAATGAAGTAGATCTTGGTGTCATCGGCATAGCAGTGGAAGTCAAGGATGAAGTGACGTAGGATCTGACCAATGCGTAGGATGTAGATGAGTCTGAGGTGAGGGACACCCTGTAATAACTGAAGCTGAGTCTGAGGTGTGGCCATTGAGGGAGATATAGTGGGTCTTGTTCGTGCCCTAAACAACCAGACCGTCAAGCCTGGTGAGGAGGATCTGATGGCTCTGGTGTCAAAAGCGGCACTTTTGTCACAGGTGAATCAGATTGTTGAGAGCACCATCATCAGCAGAGGTGAGGAGATCATTGACAACTTTGAAGAGTGCAGTTTCAGTACTGTGGAAGGGGCCAAAACCAGACTGGAGGAGCTCAAACAGGTTGTTGGTTAGCAGGTGAGTTTGTAATTGGGGGGGGCAACAGTACATTCCAGAGTTGAGGCAAGGAAGGGGAGGTTGGAAATGGGGGGGAAACAGTACATTCCAGAGTCGAAGCAAGGAAGGGGAGGTTGGACATGGGGGGGGGGGAAACAGTACATTCCAGAGTCGAAGCAAGGAAGGGGAGGTTGGACATGGGGGGGAAACAGTACATTCCAGAGTCGAAGCAAGGAAGGGGAGGTTGGACATGGGGGGGGAAACAGTACATTCCAGAGTCGAAGCAAGGAAGTGGAGGTTGGAGGGGGGGGTGGCGGCGGCAGCTGTTTTGTAGTTGGAGGGGACAATTCCGTGGGTGAGGGAGAGGTTGACGATGTGAGTGATATATGGACAGAGAGCAGGTGGACAGGCTTTGATGAGAAAAGTGAGGAGAGGATCCAGGGAGAAAGTTGTAGTCTTGGACGTCATGATGAGTTTCGAGATGCAGGGAGAGTCAATGGGGGCGAATTCGGAGAGACAGGTTTCAGGGGTGACGGTTGGGAGGTTGACAAGGACAGGGGAGACTGAGAAAGATTGATCAATCAAATCAAATTGTATTAGTCACATGCGCCGAATACAACCTTACAGTGAAATGCTTACTTACGAGCCCCTAACCAACAATGTAGTTAAAAAATATATATATGACGAATAATAATAAATAAAAGTAACAAGTAATTAAAGAGCAGCAGTAAAATAACAATAGCCAGACTATACACAGGGGGGTACTGGTACAGAAACAATGTGCGGGGGCACCGGTTAGTTGAGGTATTCGGTCAGTGAACAGTTTATTTTGGCAACCTTGTCCTTGAAAAACTGAAGGAAGGAGTTGCAGAGTTCAGTGGAGGAAGTAGAAAAGGTATCATCATGGAGCTGAAGTAGTTTTCTGACAGTGGAGAATGGAGTCCGGGATTCGTATTGGGAAAGGGGGATACCTAGTCAGTTGTACAACTGAATGCATTCAACTGAAATTTGTCTTCCACATTTATCTGCCTTCCTTTTGCAACTGCCTTAATTTTGCTGGGACTCAGGAAGAGGAGCAGCTGCAAGGCAGCAGCTAATTGGGATCCATAATAAATACAAATACAAATCCAACCACTCTGAATCAGAGAGGTGAGGGGGACTGCCTTAACCATCATCCATGTCATTGGCACCCAGGGAGCAGTTGTTGTTTGTGGTTAACTACCTTGCTCAGGAGCAGAAAGAAAGCTTTTTTTTACCTTGTCGGCTCTGGGATTTGATCAAGCAACCTTTCAGTTACTGGTCCAAGGCTCCTACCCTGAGCTGTTGATGATGTCGGAGAAGTATGTGGACCTGGATGCACTGAGTGCATCTCTGAAGGTGAAGAGGTGGAGTTTGTAGGCCTCAGTGTGGACAGGCAGTCCACATGACCGGCTTGCTATAGCAGAGCAAAGGGGTAAACCACGGGGAGGTTGAGGAGAAGGAGACGTTTGTTTGGAGGAAGGGCAGAGAGTAGAGGGAGACAGATAGAGCACTGTTGAATTGGGCAGCTAGTTCATCAGGTGAGTTGGAGGCGCGGTCAATGGGCTGGGCAGAGCAGATATCATCATAGAGTTGGAAGGGGTTAACAGCTTTGATGGAGATGAGACGTTATTCAGTGTGGTGGGGTGAGTATGAGGGGAAGAGAGAAATGAAGGATCTTGTGGTCAGATAGTGGGAACAGGGAGAATAAATATGAGTTAGGTTGAGGCCAACAGAGCAGACGAGATCAAGTGTGTGTCCCTGGATGTGAGTGGGAAAATGTACATATTGGGTAATATTGAAACAGTCCAGAGCAGCAATGAAATCAGAGGCATGTTTTTAGTTGTATGAATCCACGTGAATATTCAGCCTGTCAAGCAAATGTAAGAGGAGGAAGAGTGGGACAGCAATGGTGAGTAGTTGAGATAGTTCAGACAGGAATTATTCATTAGCTTTAGGACAGGGGCATCAAGACAAGCATTGTGTCACGCCCTGGTCTTAGTATTTTGTGTTTTCTTTATTATTTTGGTCAGGCCAGGGTGTGACATGGGTTTATTATGTGATGTGTTTTGTCTTGTTTTGTAGGTATTGGGATTGTGATATAGTAGGGTTATCTAGAATAGTCTATGGCTGTCTGGAGTGGTTCTCAATCAGAGGCAGGGGTTTATCGTTGTCTCTGATTGGGAACCATATTTAGGCAGCCATATTCTTTGAGTGGTTCGTGGGTGATTGTTCCTGTCTCTGTGTTTGTTTGCACCAGATAGGCTGTTTAGGTTTTCGCGTTATGTTTCTTGTTTTGTATTGTTCATGTTTATTTGTTTATTAAACATGTATCAAAATTACCACGCTGCATTTTGGTCCGATCCTTGCTACACTCCTTCAGAGGAAGAGGAGAAAGAAAACCGTAACAGAATCACCCACCACAACAGGACCAAGCGGCGTGGTGACAGGCAGCGGCAGCAGGAGGAAATAGACAGGTGGGCGGTCGACCCAGCGAGAGTGCTGGAGCCCGCCTGGGATTCGCTGGAGCAGTGCGAAGAGGGTTATAGGAGAATGGAGTTGGAGAGACGAACACGGCGGCGTGGAAGGAAGCCCGAGAGTCAGCCCCAAAAATGTCTTAGGGGAGGCACAGGGAGAGTGTGGCAGAGTCAGGAGTCAGACCTGAGCCAACTCCCCCTGTTTATCGTAAGGAGCCAAGGAGGAAACCAGAACCAGAGCCGGTGTTGGAGGTGAGCGAAGCAGAGACTGTGAAGGAGTTAATGGGGAAATTGGAGGAGAGAGTTATGAGGGAGTTGCTGTGTTGGTGCATTAGGCACGGAATTCGCCCGACGGAGTGTGTCGGGGATTTGATGGCACCTGGGTCAGCGCTCCATACTCGTCCTGAGGTGCGTGTTAGTCGGCTGGTGAAGATTCTGCCAGCCTCACGCACCAGGCCTCCTGTGCACCTCCCTAGCCTTGCACGTCCTGTGCCAGCCCTGCTCTCAAGATCTCCAGTACGCCTTCACGGTACGGTCCATCCTGTGCCACCTCCACACACCAGCACTCCGGTTGGCAGCTCCCCGCACCAGGCTTCCTGTGCGTGTTCTCGGCCCAGTACCACCAGTGCCAGCACCACGCACCAGGCCTTCAGTGCGCTTCGCCTGTCCAGCGCTGCCAAAGCCTTCCTCCTCTCCAGCGTTGCCGGAGTCTCCCGCCTGTTTAGCGCTGCCAGAGCCTTCCTCCACTCCAGCGTTGCCGGAGTCTCCCGCCTGTTTAGCGCTGCCAGAGCCTTCCTCCTCTACAGCGCTGCTGGAGTCTCCTGCCTGTTCAGCGCTGCCAGAGCTGCCAGTCTGCAAGGAGCAGCCAGAGCTGCCAGTCTGCAGGGAGCAGCCAGAGCTGCCAGTCTGCAGGGAGCAGCCAGAGCTGCCAGTCTGTAAGGAGCAGCCAGAGCTGCCAGTCTGCAAGGAGCTGCCAGTCTGCAAGGAGCCGCCAGAGCTGCCAGTCTGCAAGAAGCCGCCAGAGCTGCCAGTCTGCATGGAGCAGCCAGTGCCGCCAGTCAGCATGGAGCAGCCAGAGCCGCCAGTCAGCATGGAGCAGCCAGAGCCGCCAGTCAGCATGGAGCAGCCAGAGCCGCCAGTCAGCATGGAGCAGCCAGAGCCGCCAGTCAGCATGGAGCATTTTTCCAATTCCAATTCCCCTTGGAATTGTTCTTATTTTGTTGCCTTACAACCTGGAATTAAAATTGTTTTGGGGGGGTTTATATCATTTGATTAGACAACATGCCTACCACTTTGAAGATGCAAAATATTTTTTAAGAAATAAGAAATAAAGACAAAAAAACAACTATGCTTAACTATTCACTCCCCCAAAAGTCAATACTTTGTAGAGCCTTTTCTACCTCCTCCACAGACATATTTAATTCATACCACAGATTCTCAATTGGATTGAGGTCTGGGCTTTAACTGAGCCATTCCAAGACCTTTAAATGTTTCCTCTTAAACCACTCGAGTGTTGCTTTAGCAGTATGCTTAGGGTCATTGTCCTGCTGGAAGGTAAACCTCCGTCCCAGTCTCAAATCTCTAGAAGACTGAAACAGGTTTACCTCAAGAATTTCAATTCTGACCAGTTTCCCAGTCCCTGCCGATGAAAAACATCCCACAGCATGATGCTGCCACCAACATGCTTCCCTGTGTGGATGGTATTCTCAGGATGATGAAAGGTGTTGGGTTTGCACCAGACATAGTGTTTTTCTTCATTGACAAAAAACTAAATTTTTGTCTCATCTGACCAGAGTACCTTCCTCCATATGTTTGGGGAGTCTCCCACATGCCATTTGGTGAACATCAAACATGTTTGCTTATTTTTTCTTTAAGCAATGGCTTTTTTTCTGGCCACTCTTCTGTAAAGCCCAGCTCTGTGGAGTGTATGGCTTAGTGGTCCTATGGACAGATACTCCAATCTCCTTCAGGGTTATCTTTGGTCTCTTTGTGCTCCTCTGATTAATGCCCTCCTTGCGTGGCCTGTGAGTTTTGGTGGGTGGCCCTCTCTTGGCAGGTTTGTTTTGGTGCCATATTCTATCAATTTTTTATAACAGATTTAAAGGTGCTCCCTGGGATGTTCAAAGTTTCTGATATTTTGTTATAACCCAACGCTGACCTGTACCACAACTTTGTCCCTGACCTGTTTGGATAGCTCATTGGTCTTCATCGTGCTGCTTGCTTGGTGGTGCCCCTTGCTTAGTGGTGTTGCAGACTTAGGGGCGTTTCAGAACAGGTGTATATATACTGAGATCATGTGACACTTACATTGCACACAGGTGGACTTTATTTAACTAATTATGTGTCTTCTGAAGGGAATTGGTTGCACCAGATCTTATTTAGGGGCTTCAGAGCAAAGTGGGTGAATACATATGCACGCACCACTTTTCCGTTTTTTTTTCATACACTATTTCATGTATGTCCATTAAATGACATCCAAATAAACATCCATTTAAATTCCAGGTTGTAATGCAACAAAATAGGAAAAACGCCAAGGGGATGAATTATTTTGCAAGGCCCTGTAGATATAAAGATCCATTCCATTTATAAAATTGGAGGCCCCTTACACTTCAGTGTTGTGACGCAAAAATTCTAGCAAAATGCACAGCACATAGAAATAATGAACAAATTACATGTGTTCTAGGAACGTTCTTGCAACATTCTGCAATCATCACTGGACAGTTTTTGTGTAATGAGAACATTTGCCGTGACCTAACAAATATCCTGGAAACTTTCACAGAACCAATTTTGGTTTGCTGGGAAGGAATAAAGATCAATTTACTTCCTAGAAGGAACAATAAAAAGAGAGAGCAAACAGCTAGACCAAGACACTAATTATGAGAGAGAGAGAGAGAGAGAGAGAGAGAGAGAGAGAGAGAGAGTGGAGACGGATGGAGAGAGAGAGAGAGAGGTGGAGACGGATGGAGAGAGAGAGAGAGAGAGAGGTGGAGACGGATGGAGAGAGGGGAAGGAACAGAAAGGGAGGGAGATGGGTGATAGGTAGAAAGGTAGAAAGAGAGGTAAAGACAGAGATAGAAATATGGGGAAACGGAGGCAAAAATGTAGAGCAAGACAGAGGTAGATAGAGGTATGTGTTCAGAGAGAGCGAGAGAGTGGCAGGGCAGGGTCAGGTTGTTTATGATGATCTTGTCACTTCCTGTCTCTTTGGGACAACCAGGAGATGGAGTGTTGAGGAGTGGCTGGGGAGATGGGCTGGTGTGTGTGGTACGTGTGTGTGTGTGTGTGTGTGTGTGTGTGTGTGTGTGTGTGTGTGTGTGTGTGTGTGTGTGTGTGTGTGTGTGTGTGTGTGTGTGTGTGTGTGTGTGTGTGCGTGCGTGCGTGTGTGTGTGTGTGCACACGCTTGCGCGTGTATCTACACTACAGCTTAGCCATAGAAGGGCCGGGTCCATCAGTCACATGCTATTACTCACTCCCTGCATCACAATTAGTGAAAATGAAACATTACAGGGAAATTATAATCAATATGATATTAACAGACGCTCCGTAAACCAATCACAGGAAAAGTGCTTATTCCTCTGTCTCTATAGATAACAAAAGAAGAAGTTGACGAGTCGGGTGGGGGGGGGGGGGGGGGGGGGGGGGTGAAGAGACACTGTCCTCTGCGATCTGTCTTAAAGGAGGGGGAGACGGAGGGAGAGACATGGAGAAGAGGGAGGGAGGGGTGGGCGGGCGGACGGGGATAAACAGGGAGGTTTCAGAGGGGTGGGAGAGGGATAGATAGATAGATAGATAGATAGATAGATAGATAGATAGATAGATAGAAAGATAGATAGATAGATAGATAGATAGATAGATAGATAGATAGATAGATAGATAGATAGATGGGTAGTTAGAAAGAGGGGTCTTTTATATTTCATTTATAACGAGAATATTTCACTTTATTCATGGATTAGTCAATCACTGTGGCAGTGTTACAAAACACTTTTTTTTTTTAAACCGTCATACATTTCAATAATAACGTGATTATACCAGGTGTCATTTGTAATAGGTATGTTCCTGAGTTCGCCCAATCTTTACTATTTTTATTTAATGATGTAGTGTCATTATGCTACATGAGTATCCTCATGTTGGTTCCATAGAGAAAAACAGACAAAGTGTGGATCCATTTGGTTAATGTTTATATAGGTCCAGAAGGAATTGGCTATGAATTGGCTATGACAGCCAATACGACCTGTATAGCTCTCTTCACTTGGCTATCCCAGTGTCAGAAACATTACCAGGGGAAATAATAATAATGTGTGGCTATCTACATATGGAGAATAATGAAGAAGAGAAGGATGGAGATGGTAAGGACAGGGGGGGGGGGGGGGGTAGAAGGACTGTAATTGATATCATAATATTGTGGTATTTCTCCCATTCCTTTCTTATGTTTGTCTGGCCAGTGTTTTTATTTTTATTTTGAGATTTGATTCCCAGGGTGTGGTTACTGTGTATTTCATCAGCCTTGCCATTGAGAAAGGCCGCCGTAGGCAAACCTGGCTCTCAAAAGAAGACAGGCTATGTGCACACTGCCCACAAAATGAGGTGGAAACTGAGCTGCACTTCCTAACCTCCTGCCAAATGTATGACCATATTAGGGACACATATTTCCCTCACATTACGCCGAACCACAAAGAATTCAAAAACTATTTCAATTTGGATAAACTCCCATATCTATTAGGTGAAATACCACAGTGTGCCATCAGAGCAGCAAGATGTGTGACCTGTTGCTACAAGAAAAGAACAAACACCATTTTAAATACAACCCATATTTATTTTTATTTATTTCCTTTTGTACTTTAACTACTTGCACATCGTTATAATGCTGTACATAGCCAGCATATTACATTTAAAATGTCTCTTTTCATCTGAAACTTTTGTGAGTGTAATGTTTACTCTTCATTATGATTGCTTATTTCACTTTTGTTTTTTACCTATTTCACTTTCTTTGGCAATGTGAACATGAGTTTCCCATGCCAATAAAGCCCTTTAAATTGAATTGAAATTTAGAGAGAGAGAGAGGGAGAGGGAGGGTGAGGGAGGGAGGGAGGTTGGGTTTGGAGTTAGAGACAGTAAAAATCAATTGCAGCTGTATTTCATCCTACCTCAGTAAGTCATATGCAGGGCTAAGTGACCTCATCTTGGTCACCTAGTAGGCCAACTGACAGGAAATGTTCATTCAGAGGAAGTGATGCTTCCACAAGACACACCTGAATGGCCTCCCAGTACTCCCAGCTTTGGCAGCTGTTTTCACAGTTCAGTTTGCCAGGTTATTCCGGCTGTATTCCATCTGTCATACTAATTGGGAGGTGTACATACAGACCAGCACAATGATGGGTTTTTAATTAAGACCATGAACAAGTGGGTGAGCTGGATTAGAATGATCAATTGGCAAATGTTGTTTCGATGTACACGTGTGTATACGTGTACTGTATGTCTGTATGTGTGGATACTGGAGTGTATGTGTAGAGCACTGTGAGCACCGTGTGTCCTGAAAGACTTGTCAAACTCCCAGTCCTGAGTGTTTAAAGAGGCCGTAGAGTAAAACAGGATGTGTGTGAGAGTGAGTGTGTGTGTGCCTACGAATGTGTGTGTGTGTGTGTGTGTGTGTGTGTGTGTAGATCTGTGTGTGTGGGTCAGCGTATAGTTGCGGAGGCCGGGTCTGCTGCCTGCCGCTACGGCAGCCCCGGCTAATTTCACAGCTGTATAGGGATTAGATGGTGGAGTGCGGTGGGCTAAGCTGCCTCTTTTATCTCATTCAGACATGTTGCTAATTCAGCACTGGGCGGCTGTATGCCGCGGGAGTCTCCCTGGCTGCCTTAGCACACACACACACAGCTTTATAAGCGCTAGCCGGGTTGCTAAGCGCTGTATCATTCTCCCCGGTGTGAATAAACCGCTAGTCCTAATCCCCAATCAACCGCAGTGACACAGATTATCACCCGCGACAACGCGCTGCGACCCAGGAGAGGGGGAGGAGGGGAAGGGGGGGTGAAAGAGGTGTTTGAGAGAAGAGGGGGAGAGGTAAAGAGAGAGGGGAGGGAGAGGGAGTGACATTAAAAAATAGAGAAAGGGTAGGGTGATAGAGAGAGTAAAAATATTCATTAAGGCTGATCTGCGTATCAATACAAAAAAAGAAATATGATTCTTAAAAAGGACTACACACTTGTCAAAATATAAGGTATTTAATTGTGTTTAGTCACTTAGTAGTCTGAGTGTGTTTGAGCATGTGTGTTCCATATTGAGTTCTTCCCCCTGAGGGGAACACACGTACATGACCCCAGAGATCACAGGCCTTTCTTTCTGTGTTAACCCATCACATGCCCCTTGATACAGCCTCTCTCTCTCTCTCTCTCTCTCTCTCTCTCTCTCTCTCTCAAAGGGACTTAATTCGCATGGGAAAGATGTTTACATTGCCAAAGCAAGTGAACTAAACATCAAACAAATGACAAGTACCAACCAAGCGAATTTAACAAACCAAAGACAAAAACGATCGCACATTGATAGTAAACATCACACACACAAACAGTTTCAAGAGAATAGCAATGTTTAAAGTATTACATTATTAGTGGTTAAAACATTTAGTATAACATTCACATTTGCACATAAACTGTGTACAGTGTTGTGCAAATAGTAGAATGTACGAATGGCGGGGGGATAAATAGGTAGAGAACTATAGGTGACATCTACACTCTTAGAAATTAAGGTGCTAAGTAGAACCATACAGTGTTCTTCGGTTTGTTCCCATAGGGGAACCCTTTTTAGTGCGGGGTAGAACCCTTTCCAGAGGGTCCTATCTAGAACCTGGGGTTTTTCCTAACACCTCCTGTATATGGTTCTACCTAGAACCTTATATGAAGGGTTCTGCGAAGAACCCTCTATGAAGGGTTTTAACAAGAACCATTTTATGAATCAAAATGTTTTTCCTGGTACAGTCTATGAAGGGCTCTACCCAGAACCCTTTTCTCTTTGGAGGGATCTTCCTAGCACCCTCTATGAACGGTTCCACCAGCCTTATTAGCCTTTAAAATTAAATGATTTATGACAATACATTACGTACTGTATATCATAAGGCCTTTCTTTGAGGGCAAATTGAGGGCAGGTGCATCCTGTTTCCATTTATTATCCTTGAGATGTTTTGACAACTTGATTGGAGTTTACCTGTGGTAAATTCAATTGCTTGGACATGATTTGGAAAGGCACACACCTGTCTATATAAATTCCCACAGTGCTTCTACATCTGCATTGCTTACTGTTTGGTGTTTTAGGCTGAGTTTCTGTATAGCAGTTTGTGACATTAGCTGATGCAAAGCCAGACGGAAGCCACTCCTCAGTAAAAGGCACATGACAGCCCGCTTGGAGTTTGCCAAAAGGCACCTAAAGACTCTCAGACCATGAGAAACAAGAATATCTGGTCTGATTAAACCAAGATTGAACTCTTTGACCTGAATGCCAAGCATGACGTCTGGAGGAAACCTGGCACCATCCCTACGGTCAAAAAATGTGGTGGCAGCATTATGCTGTGGGGATGTTTTTTAGCGGCAGGGACTGGGACACTAGTCAGGATTGAGGCAAAGATGAACGGAGCAAAGTACAGAGAGATCCTTGATGAAAACCTGCTCCAGAGTGCTCAGGATCTCAGACTGGGGCGAAGGTTCACCTTCCAACAGGACAACGACCCTAAGCACACAGCGAAGACAATGCAGGAGTGGCTCGTGACAGATCTCTGAAAGTCCTTGAGTGGCCCAGCCAGAGCCCAGACTTGAACCTGATCGAACATATCTGGAGTGACCTGAAAATAGCTGTGCAGGAACAGTCCCCATCCATCCTTGAGAGGATCTGCAGAGAAGAATGGGAGAAACTCCCCAAATACAGGTGGGCCAACTTTGTAGCGTTACCCAAGAAGACTCAGGGCTGTAATTGCTACCAAAGGTACTTCAACAAACTACTGAGTAAAGGGTCTGAATACTTATGTAGATGTGATTTTTCAGTTTTACATTTTTTATAAATTTGATAACATCTCTTGCTTTGTCATTATGGGGATTTGTATGTAGATTGACGAGGGGGGGAAAACAATTGAATCCATTTTAGAAAAAAGCTGTAACCTAACAAAATGTGGAAAAAGTCAAGGGGTCTGAATACTTCCCGAAGACACTAAGTGTAGACTTGACAGCAGTCAAAAATAGGCAATTATTGTCAGCTCGTGCTTATATTGTGTGCATTTTCATGCAACGGCATGAGTTGGATTTCATTTAGCTGTTATCCCTTGTCCTAACAGTTGACACAATTCTCGTAACTTTCACTTGATGACATACTTTGACAATCATTTTTTGGGTTGTAATGCATAATTTTTTCTCTTTATTGTGTTCCTGTTGTCTTGTCATTCTTCAGCACCTTTGTGGCGTACAATGTTTGTGCAGGTGCCTTATTTTGCGCAGAGGGAGCTCCTGTCTCACTTTGTTCATGGTGCCGGCCATGAATTTTCTTTGCAACAAATTGTTCACCAATGACAGTGACGTTAAGAAAGTGTCCATGGTGACATTTGTCCCCTTGCCAACGTAAGGTTCCACAAGCCTCATCACCACATTCGCCAACACTTGACAGACACTCACCTTCCTGCCCGATGTGGGAAATTTTCCTAGCTGTTCAGCATGTACAATTACACAAGCTCTCACTGTGTAGCCTAGTCCAAGTAGGCCAGAGTAGACTCATAAGACTGCTTATATTCAGTGGACTGTAACAGGGTACATACCATTTAAGATTATCATTAGAATGGATCAATACAATAGAATGGCCCGCCCTGTTCTTCGTTCACCGTTGGTGATACCATAACTATGCATCGTTCGCTTCCCGTCGCTCAGCAACTCACACATCATACTTTACTTCATTGATTTAATCTGCTGTTAGATGTGTGAAATTAGTTTCGGTATAGTTTAGATTCAGTTTTGAGGCAATTGTTGGGATCGAGTATTAGCTGGGCACTGCACTTTGAACTGTCGGAAGAAGGAGCGGAGCAGGCCCTAATGTTTGGAGAAGGAGAAGAAAACCAACACGCCCTCCTAAAACTGGTTAGAACGGCAATTCTGTCTGTGATATTAAGGTTCTATCACCGACAGTGTGTTATAAAGACTTCTTTAGGAAAAATCAAGAACGGAGGGGGGGGCATGACTTAAAAAAATGTCTGAGTGATCAAATAAAAAAAAAGAGCTGTTAAAATTACTGCATTAGCAGTTCTAGTGTTGACCGTTGTAGGTAGAACCCTTTGTCTTACAAAGAAGCCTTGTCTTCCAAAAAGGGTTCTACAGATCAAAATGGTTCTTGGTAGAACCCTGTCCCTCCGCAAATAGCCCTTTTGGGACCTTTTTTTCTAAGAGTGTAAGTTGGTGTTTCTGACCCACTGGTTGACCTTTTCTTGTGGCATCAGGTCACACATTTTTCTGCTGGGATTGCACACGTCGGTATTTTGTCTAACAGATACGGGAGGATGTGTCTCTTTATGGTCATACATTTGACAGGAGGTTAGAAAGTGCAGCTCGGTTTCCATCTCATTTTGTGGGCAGTGGCCACATGTCCTGTCTTCTCTGGGGTAACATGGTGTAAAGCTCAGGCCCATGCACTCGCCAGGGAAATACCGCTAACAGCCACGTCCTCACGCAGGGCCTTGTGGGTAAAGATATGTCACAACCACTCAACCTCACCTGTGGCCTAGGAAAACAAACAGTATGCTACTGTACTGTTCATGTTATATTTTTTGTATCACATTGGCTGTCTTCACTGGTCTGTGTAAAATCTGAAAATAGGATGAGTCCCGGCGTGTGTTGTTTTATGAGACATTAATTCAATAACCAATTGTATTCATCTGTAAGCCTACCTTATGGAAGTTAAAGGTTGATTGCTAAATAGATATATAAGACTACACTGGTGATGCTTGTTTAATGAAAATAACATCATTTTGATGAAAACGGATGTCTCGTTTAAACAAACCAGCAGAAAATCAGAAAGCGAAATAAGCAGATCTTAAAGAGCAACTGAAGGCAATATTAATCTACTCTGGTAGAAAATGGCCTATGTGGCATCGATATTAGTTAGAAAAGTATATTCTAGTGTCAAAATTGTCCGTCTCGTCCAAAACTGAGATTTTAAAGATAATTAGGAAAAAATGGAAAGTCACGGAATGAAGGCATATGGGGCTAGTTAGAGACCGTCAGTAAATTACACAATCTACAATATTAAAAATGTCAATAGCTCCAAATTTCAATGACTTAAAAACTTCAAACTAACTACACATTTTAGAAATTCAGATGTGTATTATGAAAATATTGTCAAATTCAGATTCAGCATTTACGTTGTGTAATTTGTTGACGGTCCCTAACTAGCTCCATAGATAGGCATTTCAGTCTAAACCAACTTTGCTGCGGTCGCACACCGGAAGACTGAAGCTAATTGGTGAAAGAAGTTGGCTAGCTTGCTAGATAGTTTAGGCTTCTTTCAGACACAAGACCTGGTTTCTGTTTCGGCTGTTTCAAGTTATCTAGAAAAGTGAGTGAATGTAACTGTGTATGTTTCTGCAAGGGTGAAAGAACAAATGCTTATCACATTCGAGCACAAGAGACATAATTTCACATGTGTAAAATCATTTTACATGTGAAATTTCACATAACATCATGTGGAAACGTGTTTTGAAACACTTCACATAATTTATGACATTTCACATGTGAAAACGTGGTTTGGGAAGAAATGTCACATGAAGACAAAATAAATGTCATTATGATACACACAGTCCGGGCGGTGTGTTTTGGATCATTGTCATGCTGAAAAACCGAGCCACGTTTCATCTTCAATGCCCTTGCTGATGGAAGGAGGTTTTCACTCAAAATCTCACGATACATGGCCCCATTCATTTTTTTCATACACGGATCAGTCGTCCTGGTCCCTTTGCAGAAAAACAGCCCCAAAGCATGATGTTTCCACCCCCATGCTTCACAGTAGGTATGGTGTTCTTTGGATGCAACTCAGCATTCTTTGTCCTCCAAACACGACGAGTTGAGTTTTTACCAAAAAGTTATATTTTGGTTTCATCTGACCATATGACATTCTCCCAATCTTCTTCTGGATCATCCAAATGCTCTCTAGCAAACTTCAGACGGGCTTGGACATATACTGGCTTAAGCAGGGGGACACGTCTGGCACTGCAGGATTTGAGTCCCTGGCGGCGTAGTGTGTTACTGATGGTAGGCTTTGTTACTTGGTCCAAGCTCTCTGCAGGTCATTCACTAGGTCCCCCCGTGTGGTTCTGGGATTTTTGCTCACCATTCTTGTGATCATTTTGACCCCACGGGGTGAGATCTTGCGTGGAGCCCCAGATCGACGGAGATTATCAGTGGTCTTGTATGTCTTCCATTTCCTAATAATTGCTCCCACAGTTGATTTCTTCAAACCAAGCTGCTTACCTATTGCAGATTTAGTCTTCCCAGCCTGGTGCAGGTCTACAATTTTGTTTCTGGTGTCCTTTGACAGCTCTTTGGTCTTGGCCATAGTGGAGTTTGGACTGTGACTGTTTGAGGTTGTGGACAGGTGTCTTTTATACTGATAACAAGTTCAAACAGGTGCCATTAATACAGGTAACGAGTGGAGGACAGAGGAGCCTCTTAAAGAAGAAGTTACAGGTTTGTGAGAGCCAGAAATCTTGCTTGTTTGTTGGTGACCAAATACTTATTTTCCACCACAATTTGCAAATAAATTCAATAAAAATCCTACAATGTTATTTTATGAATGTATTTTTCTAATTTTGTCTGTCATAGTTGAAGTGTACCTATGATGAAAATTACAGGCCTCTCTCATCTCTTTAAGTGGGAGAACTTGCACAATTGGTGGCTGACTAAATACTTTTTTGCCCCACTGTATGTCTATGTCCTGGGAAATTTTCTTGTTACTGACAATCACATGCTAATCACATTCGCCTACGTTAGCTCAACCATCCCGCAGGTGGACACCAATCCCATAAAGGTTCATCCCAACCCTCACCCACTCTCAGCCCATCCCACCTATCACCATAGACCACCCTCGTTTGGTTTCCATGTGACATATATTTTTAAAATGTGCTGTGATGTTATACATAATTGTTTAAGCTTTCCAATCATATAGTATGCACAGATTGTGAGCTAAAGATTAAAACCTTTCCTAGAAGTATTATTATATTATTTGATGACTGACTATGGCTTTCCAAATCACCCAACACTGCTATTTATTTGTAAGGTTAATTTCAAGTGCATATTGTGACTTCTTAACCATTCCTGAACCTGCGACCAGAAACAAGCTACATAGGGGCAATACCAGAATTAATGATCTATTGATTCTGTCTCGTTGCAGTAAAATCTACAGAGCTGAGATTGTCGTATGCCCATATACTGTATATAGTATTTTGTTGGTGGCAAGAATTTTCTATAATAATTTAAATTGATAAACTCGAAGTGTTGAATCAATTGTAGATTTTTGTACCAGTTCATAAATCATATGCCATGGAATTGGTACATCGAAAATCTCTTCGCATTTATTTTGCAACCTGTATGGCACAGCTGTCAACATTTTGGTCCTCAAAGGTAACTGGTATATTTTTCTATTTATGCCAGTTTCTTTCAGCCAATTTGTATCTATAGTATATGGCAGGCAAACAAGTTCCATACCTTCTCCTTTTTCCACTTGCCTCCTCCATTTTTTGGTAGTGCTGGTTGTAAATTTGGATTGAGCATATATTCCCCTGTATTAAATTAGCTTAATTTTAAGAATTTATTTGGCCGCTTTAGTTGTGATACAAACCTTATCAAAACATATAGGCCTATGGGCTAGGCTACATGAGGTGTGCGACTAATTCGAAAAAGTCACCAAAAAAAGGCAGTTTCTTATGCTGTGCATCATTCACAGGTGATAATATATAATTCACAAGTGATAGGCTAATATTGTCACCCATCAGACAATTTTTGATTTAATCTTGTCTTTACATATACTAAATAATATATGTGTGAAATTTGTTTTGGTTTAGAATGGAGCATTATCATGCACCTGTCGCGAAACAGGGGCAGCAGGATTTAAAAATGTTTAATCTCTGCACTTAAATAGAGTGGAGGACACTTTTCCTGTCATTCATTTTCATGCCAGCCATGTAGGCAATACTCCTGTTGTAAAGATAAACAATGTGCTTAATATTAGGAAATAAATAAATATAGTAGACCCAGTCTACAAAATGCTGATGGGATCCTCCTCTTTTTAGTAGAGGCCCATCACTCTGTTTTCTCGCACAATTGCATAGCCTATAGAAATGTTGCGCAACATGAGCTCATGGGCTCTCGTGAAGTGCTTGATTCGATTTTTGATTACATTCGCGTTGATGTCATAGCGATTAGAGGGACAGTAGAGTGCTGAGTACCAGGAAGTTAGTAAGTTTGGTAGGCTACTAATGACCATCAGCAGCATCAGAACTCGGAGAAGCCTAATTACGTGACAAAATGGTGGAATTTAACTGCTTTCATGACTCTTGACTGCTGGTGTGGCGGTAATACGGTCACAACAGTACTACTAAGACAGCCTATAGGGAGGAGGTCATAGACCTGGCAGTGTGGTGCCAGGACAACAACCTCTACCTCAATGTGAGCAAGACAAAGGGTTGATTGTGGACTACAGGAAAAGGAGGGCCGAAAACACCCCCATTGACATCGACCGGGCTATAGTGGAGCGGGTCGAGAGTTTCAAGGGATAGTGAAATGCTACATGTTAAAAAGGTGGACTTTGTATTATTGATTGCAATGGTCATATACAGTACAGCACAAGCGGAGAAAGAGTCTAAGAAAATTGGATGATTGTGAAAGTAGCTGAAGGTTTTTTGGGTCTTCGTGATTTCACATCCGAGGCCTTGCAAGAAATCCTGTCAGTGAATGTTCCGCCATCACAGGTCCCTGAGCCCGTGTAGGGATGTATTTTGGAGTGGACTGTGATTGAAGAAGTGGGATGGGTTTGCTTATTTGTCGTGTTTCATTTTGTATTATGTCGTTTTCCCCCTTTTTAGTTTCTTATTCAACACCCTGTCCAAGTGGTGGCTGTAATGCACATTGGATGTCAACCGCCGTTAAACCCCTTTCGAAGAAGAAGAAGGAGATGATCGGGAATTGGCAACAGCTGTCTCAATGTCACTTTTAGTCCATGCCGTTCTGTGTAATCACAGCACACCATAGAAGCAAGCACATAGTCCATACTATTCAATTCATCCCCAGCGTACAATTGGCTCATTCATCCCCACTCCTCTCCCCTGTAACTATTCCCCAGGTCATTGCTGTAAATGAGAATGTGTTCTCAGTCAACTTACCTGGGAAAATAAGGGTTAAATAAATACAAATTTGATTTCACACGTGAAAATGAAAGAAATTAAGTGAAAGGCAGACATTGTAAATAACACATAGCAGACATGATTAAAAGGCACTCATAAATAGGCATGATATCAAATAACACATGCTGATACGTAATATATAAATAATGTCTCTAGTAAGAGTCAGTGTCATTTGTGACATACTGTATATACATTAGCAAAGTGTAAATCTCCATAATTTCAACAGACCTGGTGGTGCAGTAGGAACCTCAGGTTAAGTCATCCAGGGGACCATGACACAATGTTCTAAAACATTCTTGGGGACTTCCCTGGAACATGCTGGGGACCTTGATTGACTGAATTAATGTAAATTACTAATTAAAAACTAAAATATTCTATTTGACATGTGCGCAAATGTTGTTTTGTTGGTGGCAAGAATGTTGGTATCATATGTTGAAATGTTGCATTCCCATGTTGTCACATTTATTTGACATGAGAGCAGGTTTTCTCATGTGCTCACATGTCACATAAAATCACATGTGGTCACACGAGATCGCATGTGATCACATGTAATTCATGTGTTTTTACCGTAAGGGACCTCCTCCAAGACACAAATCTTGCTATTTGTTGCATTTCTTATTGAGGAGAATTGAAACCGACGCTAAATCAGGATGTTCAGCCCCCATTTAAGCCCCCTAGAGTCAATGTCCACGCACCCGCAGGATTCTAATTAGCATAATACAAAAAATCCCCATAAAAATCTGTCTGTTTAAGCTAAAGATACAGTATCTGTTTTTTTTTTGCATGGGCTGAGTCTCAACCCACTCCATCCTCCAATGGCGGCCTTCCGCATCTGCGGTGGGAGGTACCCAAGCTACAGCGATGTTTGTCAGACCCATGAGATATCCCGAAAGTCAGTCTGCTCACTAAAATGTCTGTAGCGTCTGAACAGTTTGACTACTAAAGGACTCGTCTGAAGTGGATACTGCCGATCTGCCAACTTCTACTGAACAGTTTGGGCTACACGCTAACATGACCCCTCTATGGAAAGGTAAGTCTCTCATCAACACGTTTTGCTCTAAGAAGCCCACAAGCCTCACAAGACTCGTCAGAAGGTAGCCCAGTACCAGATTAAAACAAAATGATGGATGTACTGTATATACTGTATAGATGTAGTTTAGTGCCAAAATAAATTGGTTAAATATGGGTCAACAAATTGTAAATTGAAAAAAAATATAAACGCAACATGTAAAGTTTTGGTCCCATGTTTCATGAGCTGAAAAAAAGATCACATAAATGTTCCATACGCCCAAATAGCTTATCTCTCTCAAATTTTGTGCTGAAATTGGTTTACATCCCTGTTAGCGAGCACTTGTCCTTTGTCACAAATAGTCCATCCACCAGTAGGGGTGGCATACCAAGAAGCATGATCATTACACAGGTGAGCCTTGTGCTGGAGACAATAAAAGGCCACTTTAAAATGTGCATTTTTGTCACACAACAATGCCACAGTCTCAAGTTTTGAGGGAGCATGCAATTGGGATGCTGACTAAAGGTATGTCCATCAGAGCTGTTGCCAGATAATTTCATGTTAATTTCTCTACCATAAGCCGCCTACAACATTGTTTTCGAGAATATGGCAGTAAGTCCAATGGCCTCACAACCGCAGACCATGTGTAACCACGCCAGTCCACATCTGGCTTATTCACCTGCGGGATCATCTGAGACCAGCCACTCGAACAGCTGATGAAACTGTGGGTTTGCATAACTGAAGACTTTCTGCACAAACTGTCAGAAACCATCAGAAACCATCTCAGAAACCGGCTCATCTGCATGCTCGTTGTCCTCACCAGGGTCTTGACCCTGACTGCAGTTCTGCATCGTAAATGACATCAGTGGGCAAATGCTCACCTTCAATAGCCACTGGCATGCTGGAGAAGTGTGCTCTTCACGGATGAATACCAGTTTCAACTGTCCTGGGCAGATGGCAGACAGCATGTACATGTACATGTCATGTGTGAGAGTGATTTGCCATTCCTCCGCCGCCATCACCTCATGTTTCAGCATAATAATGCACGCCCCCATGTCGCAAGGCTCTGTACACAATTCCTGGATGCTGAAAATGTCCCAGTTCTTCCTTGGCCTGCAGACTCATCAGACACGTCACCAATTGAGCATGTTTGGGATGCTCTAAATTGACATGTACGACAGCGTGTTAACGTTCCCTCCAATATCCAGCAACTTCCTACAGCCATTGAAGAGGAGTGGGACAACATTCCACAGGCCACAATCAACAGACTGATCATCTCTAAGCGAAGGAGATGTGTCACGCCGATGAGGCAAATGGTGGTCACACCAAATACGGACTGGTTTTCAGATGATTCCCAGTCATGTGAAATCCATAGATTAGGGCCTAATTAATTTATTTCAATTGACTGATTTCCTTATATGAGCTGTAACTCAGTAGAATCTTTGACATCATTGCATGTTGCGTTTTTATTTTTGTTCAGTGTGTATAGCTATTAGAGCTAACACGTGGCCCACCTGTCCCCTATGATTGATCCCTAAACCACCAAATTATCTCTGTTAGAGCAGGTAAATCAACCAATCACATGCATGGACATGTTTATTCACAACATTAACGCACAGCTCTTGCTTTTCGGGGAGGTTTACCGCTGAGACACACACACACAGACGCACACGCACGCACACATGCACGCACACACAGGCACCTACACAGCACATGCAACTTAGTATTCTGCCCCATCAGTATGTTAACAACACTCTAATTTAGTGTGTTATATGACTGAAGAACTGAAGAGGAGAGTATATTCGAGATCAGTGTAGATCTTCCAGTCCCACTACACACAGCACAGCAGGACACTAAAGAGACTCCCCGCAGCTCAGACACGGCCTTCAGACATTCCCCCCAGACACTGGTACACATCTGCTAAAAAGTAGTGATGGGAAACCATGAGTTTCTGAAGGCTTTTGCGCTTTCACCAAATTGTGCCGAAAAATGACTCTGCGCTTCACTATCTGTTCACGATGCACACTAGGGACATCTGCTGGTCAGCAATAAATAGCAGAGAGTGATTATCAGATAGAAGAAAAACATTTCTCCACTGTTTCTATTAAAACTCAGATGCGCAGAGATAAGTCACTGGCCTTAGTAGCCTATAAAGGTGGAATACCAGGTTTGTATGTTACCTCATACTTCCCTTTTTTGACTTTGAGTTTGCTATTATTTGGCATGCTTAAGACAGAAGTTTATACTATACAAATACTATACAAATATACAAATACTTGTTTGAACAACAGTGCAGGAAGTGTAGTTTCACATGAAACAATTTTCTAAATAGTGTGTCTTCAATGGGATTTGACCTCGTATCTCCACGTCCCTAAATGTTCCATAGTTCCCTATGCTACCTACTAAGCTACCAGTCAGATAAAACTTTCTGTCCAAAATCCTAACCATATTTGTATGTACGGTGTCCCGTAGCGGTCGGTGTTTGACAGCAGCTTGGAATCGATGAGAGCATCGCCACCATGGCGATAACAGTGGGATCTTGCATTTGGCAAGACGTGATTTGAAAAAGCATGTGATCAAACAAAGCTTCTGACGTCATTGACGACGTACTTCTGATAAAGTGACACGTGTCGGCACACTGCTTCCAAGTTAGCTGCTTCGTGATTTCGATGCATGCCTCTGGAGCTCCGGTATCAAACATAATGTCACCTCAAAACAGTGCTATGATTGTCGTACACACACTGTTGGGATTGTCGTATTCATCATCACCATCCTCATCCTCATCATCATCGTCATAAATTCCTGGTCCTCATGCACACACTAGGTCGGAAAGCGAGGTAGCAGCACTGATCCCTTCCCTTTGACCTCATGCACACACACTCTCTGTCTGTTCACTGCTGAAGAACCACTGGGACGGCTTAAAGCAGGAGATTCCTCATGAACCATTTCAATTAAGTTAACCCCAGTGTTCTCATGTGCTCCTTTACCCCTGAGGATAACTGTGGTTTATTACACCCTTCCACCCAATAGATTAATTCAGTTAATAATACACTCAGATATTTTACACTCTTCCCCCACTCACTTTACATATACCATCATTCTGAAAAGTGTATTCACTTCTGTATTGTGTGCTACAGCACATCAGAACCACCATTTTTTTTGGTGTGTGTTGTTTTACACCACTGAGTGTTAATGTAACTATTTGAAGTGCTAATTCAACACTAGAAATGTTACACTGAAAAAGCAAGACTAGTTAACACTGGCCAATTTGCTGTGTGCCATGAAAGGGACAATGTATACATTTCAAGAACCTTTTAGAATTCTGAAGAACCATAGAAGCCACATCAATAACCCCACAGTTAACTCAAAGGTTCTTTATTGGGATAGAGTTCTCCAAGGAACCTTAAGAGCTGAAGAATAACCATTCAAGAACGGAACATTTTTGTCAGCATAGCGAGAAATATCCGTGTAGATAAACAGAAGGGAGAGAGAGTAAATCACGAGAAAGAATGAGAAAATGAGAGAGAGAGAGAGAGAGAGAGAGAGAGAGAGAGAGAGAGAGAGAGAGAGAGAGAGAGAGAGAGAGAGAGAGAGAGAGAGAGAGAGAGAGAGAGAGAGAGAGAGAGAGAGAGAGAAGGAAAGCTAAAGTTAGTGGTCAGCAACACTCCGGGCGTCATAAATCAGATTTCCGAGAATCCCCTGTGGACAGACCCTCCGCTCGGGGCCCATGCGGACACGCTCAGCAGGGCACGGAGCATCGATTGGCGTCTCCACGGCAGCCAGCAGAGTACACTGCCGGGTTCGGAGGGTGAGAGGGGAGAAGGGAGAAGGGAGAGAGGAGAGAGGAGGGGAGGAGAAGGGGGGTATTCGCTCATGAAGAAGTCTGCCTCAGCACCTGCCGAAAACAGCAAGCGAGACCTTAGAGGAGAGAGTGTGTGTGTGTGTGTGTGTGTGTGTGCGTAGGCCTGTGTATGTTTGTGTGTTTCAATGTCTTTCAATGTGTGTGTGTGAATGTGCAGACTCTAGGGTAATTTCCTCCCATCAGCACTCTCACCCCTAAACTTACTAAACACCCCACCTCACCCCTCCCTACCCCCTACTTTACCACACCCTCCTAATCCAGAGACTTCTGCCTACTCACTCCAGGGCAAACAGAGAAATCAACAAAAAAACAAATAAGATCTTCCCCATGTTCCTTTTCCCCCTTTTGTCCTTTCCTCCTGCAGGCTTAGTGTTGAGAGGCCTTCTACATTTCACACAGCCTGCGGTAAGGGGGCTCTGCTGGACATTCAGCATCTAACACAGTGTACATCTCAAACAGCCTGAGGCCGTGTGCTGCTGGACACACAGCAACTAACACAACACAGAGTTTACATCTCACACAGCCTGGGACCGTGTGCTGCTGGACACTCAGTAACGACCAACAGAGTTTACATCTCACACAGCCTGGGACCGAGTGCTCTGGACACTCAGCAACTAACACAACACAGAGTTTACATCTCACACAGCCTGGGACCGAGTGCTCTGGACACTCAGCAACTAACACAACACAGAGTTTACATCTCACACAGCCTGAGGCCGTGTGCTGCTGGACACTCAGTAAATACTAACAGAGTTTACATCTCACACAGCCTGGGTCCGAGTGCTCTGGACACTCAGCAACTAACGCAACACAGAGTTTACATCTCACACAGCCTGGGACCGAGTGCTCTGGACACTCAGCAACTAACACAACACAGAGTTTACATCTCACACAGTCTGAGGCCGAGTGCTGCTGAACACTCACAGGGTGGAAGTCAGAGAAGAACAAACAGAGAAGAACAACATGTCAGATAGTCTTTGATGTGCAACACAGAGAAAGTCTTTGGTGCCTTGCAGTAGTAGGTAATTAACCCTTCTCTAAACCCGGCCCCTTTGGTTACTTTTGCAAGCTCAGACAACAATTTCCTGTGAAGCCCAATTCCCCATACAAACCACAAGCGAAATCCCATCGCAATGATCTCAAATAGTGTTTCTAAAACATTATGAAATTAAATACTGATCAGGAGACTCTCGGGTATGTTGTGGTAGACTGTCATTACAATTCACAGGAACCTGGTAAAATTATGTTCGTAGTGTTGTTAGCCACTGGATGGCTCTGAATTTACTGTCAGCATGCAGTCAAAGCTACTAACCACTTTTGGAGCTAACTAGTGCTATCAAAATCATTTTGTGATGTCATCAGAAGATGAGATTTAAATTCATAATATATGTACAGTGGGGAGAACAAGTATTTGATACACTGCCGATTTTGCAGGTTTTCCTACTTACAAAGCATGTAGAGGTCTGTAATTTTTTATCATAGGTACACTTCAACTGTGAGAGACGGAATCTAAAACAAAAATGCAAAAAATCACATTGTATGATTTTAAAGTAATTAATTTGCCATTGCCCTCATTGGCTTCCATGTGTTTGAAAAGTGAGCTTGTCTGAGGCTGGTCAGACTTGAGCCTGGTTAGTGACAGTTGCTATCTAACAGAACTGTTTATTTTTTTATTTCACCTTTATTTAACCAGGTAGGCCAGTTGAGAACAAGTTCTCATTTACAACTGCGACCTGGCCAAGATAAAGCAAAGCAGTGTGACACAAATAACACAGTTACATATAGGATAAACAAACGTACATTCAATAACACAATACGAAAATCTATATACAGTGTGTGCAAATGTAGGAAGATTAGGGAGGTAAGGCAATAAATAGGCCACAGTGCTAAAATAATTACAATTTAGCATTAACACTGGAGTGATAGATGTGCAGCAGATGCATGTGCAAGTACTTCTTGCCCCAGTATCAGGGGTGCAAAGGAGCAAAAAAAGAAATAACAATACACGAATGAGGTAGTTGGATGGGCTAATTACAGATGGACTTTTACAGGTGCAATGATCTGTGAGCAGCTCTGACAGCTGATGCTTAAAGCTAGTGAGGGAGATAAGACTCCAGCTTCAGTGAGTTTTGCAATTCGTTCCAGTCATTGGCAGCAAATAACTGGAAGAAAAGGTGGCCAAATGAGGAGATGGAGCGCGTGCTACGGGTGGGTGCTGCTAGTGACCAGTGAGCTGGTGACCAATGAGCTGAGATAAGGTAGGGCTTTACCTAGCAAAGACTTATAGATAACCTGGAGCCAGTGGGTTTGGCGACGAATATGAAGTGAGGGCCAGCCAACGAGTGCATACAGGTCTCAGTGGTGGGTAGTATATGGGGCTTTGGTGACAAAACGGATGGCACTGTGATAGACTACATCCAATTTGCTGAGTAGATTGTTGGAGGCTATTTTGTCAATTACATCACCGAAGTCAAGGATCGGTAGGATAGTCAGTTTTACAAGGGTATGTTTGGCAGCAGGATGAAGGATGCTTTGTTGTGAAATAGGAAGCCGATTCTAGATTTAATTTTGGATTGGAGATGCTTAATGTGAGTCTGGAAGAAGAGTTTACAGTCTAACCAGACACCTAGGTATTTGTAGTTGTCCACATATTCTAAGTCAGAACCATCCAGATTAATGATGCTGGGACGGGATGGCGGTGCGGGCAGTGATCGGTTGAAGAACATGCATTTAGTTTTACTAAGCAGTTTAGAGCAGTTGGAGGCCACAGAAGGAGTGTTGTATGGCATTGAAGCTTGTCTGGAGGTTTGTTAATTAACACAGTGTCCAAAGAAGGGACAGAAGTATACAGAATGGTGTCATCTGCGTAGAGGTGGATCAGAGAATCACCAACAGCAAGAGCGACATCATTGATGTGTACAGAGAAAAGAGTTGGCCTGAGAATTGAACCCTGTGGCACCCCCATAGAGACTGCCAGAGGTCCGGACACCAGGCACTCTGATTTGACACACTGAACTGTCTGAGAAGTAGTTGGTGAACCAGGCGAGGCAGTAATTTGAGAAACCAAGGCTGTTGAGTCCGCCGATAAGAATGTGGTGATTGACAGAGTCAAAAGCATTGGCCAGGTCGATGAAGACGGCTGTACAGTATTGTCTTTTATCGATGGCGGTTATGATATCGTTTAGGACCTTGAGCGTGGCTGAGGTGCACCCGTGACCACGTCGGAAACCAGATTGCATAGCGGAGAAGGTACGGTGGGATTCGAAATGGTTGGTGATCTGTTCGTTAACTTGGCTTTCGAAGACTTCAGAAAGGCAGGGTAGGATAGATATAGGTCTATAACAGTTTGGGTCTAGAGTGTCTCGGCGGATAATTTTAGAAAGAGAGGGTCCAGATTGTCTAGCTCACCTTACTTACTTACTGCCGCTCTTTCAGAACATCAGCTATCTGGATTTGGGTGAAGGAGAAGTGGGGGAGGCTTGGGAAAGTTGCTGTGGAGTGTGCAGAGCTCTTGGCCGGGGTAGAGGTAGCCAGAGGGAAAGCATGCCCATCTGTAGAAAAATGCTTATTGAAATTTGAAAAAGCTAGCCTTTGCTTTCCTAACTGTCTGTGTATATTGGTTCCTTACTTCCTGGAATAGTTGCATATTGCTAATGCAGTATGCCACAGGATGTTTTTGTGCTGGTCAAGGGCAGTCAAGTCTGGAGTGAACCAAGGGTTATCTCTGTTCTTAGTTCTACATTTTGTGAATGGGGCATGCTTATTTAAGATGGTGAGGAAAGCCCTTTTTAAATAATAACCAGGCATCCTCTACTGACGAAATGAGGTCAATATCCTTCCAGGGCACCTGAGCCAGGTCGATTAGAAAGACCTGCTAGCTGAAGTGTTTTAGGGAGCGTTTGACCGTGATGAGGGGTGGTCGTTTGACCGCGGTCCCATTACGGATGCAGGCAATGAGGCAGTAACTTCTGAGATCCTGGTTGAAGACAGTAGAGGTGTATTTGGAGGGCAGGTTGGTCAGGATGATATCTATGAGGGTGCCCATGTTTACGGATTTAGGGTTGTGCCTGGTAGGTTCCTTGCTAATTTGTGTGAGATTGAGGGCATCTAGCTTAGAATGTAGGACGGCCGGGGTGTTAAGCATATCCCAGTTTAGGTCACTTAACAGTACGGACTCTGAAGATAAATGGGGGGCAATTAATTCACATTTGGTGTTCAGGGCACAGCTGGGGGCTGAGGGGCGTCTATAACAAGCGGAAACAGTGAGAGACTTATTTCTGGAAAGGTGGATTTTTAGAAGTAGAAGCTTGAACTGTTTGGGCACAGACCAGGATAGCATGACAGAACTCTGCATACTATCTCTGCAGTAGATTGCAACTCCACCCCCTTTGGCAGTTTTATCCTGGCGGAAAATGTTGTAGTTGGGGATGGAAATCTCAGAATATTTGGTGGGCTTCCTAAGCCAGGGTTCAGACATGGCTAGGACATCAGGGTTGGCGGAGTGTGCTAACACAGTGAATAAAACAAACTTAGGGAGGGGGCTTCTGATGTTTACATGCATGTAACCAGGGCTTTTACAGTTACAGAAGTCAACTAATGATAGCATCTGGGGAATAGGAGTGGAACTGGGGGCTACAGGGCCTGGGTTAACCTCTACATCACCAGAGAAATAGAGGAGGAGTAGGATAACGGTAAGGCTAAAGGCTATAAGAACTGGTTGTCTAGTGCGTTGGGAACAGAGAATAAAAGGAGGAGATTTCTGGGCGTGGCAGAATAGATTCAGGACATTATGTACAGACAGTGGTATGGTAGGATTTGAGTACATTGGAGGTAAACCTAGGCATTGAGGGACGATGAGAGCGGTTTTGTCTCTGGAGGCACCAGTTAAGCCAGGTGAGGTCTCCGCATGTGAGTGGGGTGGGACAAAAGAGCTATTTAAGGCATGTTGAGCGGGATTGAGGGCTCTACAGTGAAATAAAACAATAACAACTAGCCAAGACAGCAGCAGACAAGGCATATTCACATTAGTGAGAGGCATAAAGCAATCACAGGTGTTGATCAGGAGAGCTAAGACAACAATGGGTAAATGGCGATGATTGGGCATAGCACGTCAGTTAGGTACTTAAAGAACCTGAGTTTGAGGCTGGGGCCGACAGGTAAACAAAATGAGGTACTGTGTTATTGAAACAGTCCAGGGGTCATCAGCTGTGTAGCCGAGTGATCATAGTGGGAATGCTGCGGTTGGTGCCCAAAATTCTGGGGCGGGGCTTAGCAAAGGGTCAATTGCTGCCCAGCCATAGCAAATAACATTGAAGGGTAAAGCAAAAGTTGTTTTGCGGACAGCAAATTGGATGGATCTATTCCACAGCCATGGTTACAGTTACACACAAAAATAAACAATAAAGAAAACTTATCTCTCTCATTTTGAATGACTTAAAAAGTGGAAGGAAAAAAACATGACATTTGTATTACGCCTCAATTGAGTTTGAATTAAACACACTTTTTAACCGCATGATAAATCACATTATTGATTCGAAATTATTTCTGGTCTGGAAGATGTTGGATTTGGCCATGCATCCCTAAGGGAAAGCTATAAACCTGGCCAGCAAGGATAGATGACTTCCTCTACTGTACTCTACTCTACTGTATGTCTTACCACTGGCGTAAAGTAGTTTCTGTAGACCCTCGCGCAAGGTTGGAGTTTGCCCATTCCCCCCCTAAAAAAATCTAAATCGAATGCATCAGCAAGACAGCCACTCATAAAGTATAGTCTACTGATCGCTATCCATGGTGCTGAAATTGCGACATGTGCAGCTGCCTATCGAATCAGTGATAGGCTTTTCTGTGGTGTCAGGGCATGTAGTCTATAGCTTTGCTTTAGCTAAAGGATAACCGTTTATTGGGAGGCCCATTTGGTCGTCATGTTCTCATGTTAAGCCTAACATTTCACAAAGCTGCACTGTAAACCCAGATGCAGACACCGGAAGCAGATGGTTGGAATCTTAAAATGTTTATTAATCCAAAGGGGTAGGCAAGAGAATGGTCGTGGACTGGCAAAAATGTCAAAAACAGACCTGAGTCTAGGAGGTACAGAGAGGCAGACAGGCTCATGGTCAGGCAGGCGTGTACAAAGTCCAGAAAACAGGCAAGGGTCAAAACCGGGAGGAATAGAAAAAGGAGAATAGCAAAAGGAGTACAGTAAAAACATGCTGGTTGACTTGACTAACATACAAGACGAACTGGCACTGAGAGACAGGAAACACAGGGATAAAAACACGCTGGTTGACTTGACTAACATACAAGACGAACTGGCACTGAGAGACAGGAAACACAGGGATAAAAACACGCTGGTTGACTTGACTAACATACAAGACAAACTGGCACAGAGAGACAGGAAACACAAGGATAAATACACTGGGGAGAATAAGCGACACCTGGAGGGGGTGGAGACAATCACAGGAACAGGTGAAACAGATCAGGGTGTGACAGTACTGTCATTACTCAAAATCTGTTGCACTTATTATATCTGAGTACAGAGTGATTTTGTAGTCACTGTAGAGCAGCATTTTTCAAACTCGGTCGTTTTGGTTGCACGTTTTGGTTATTGGCCTAGCACTACACAGCCGATTCAAATAATGAACTCATCATCAAACTTTGATCCCTTTGGGATCCCCAGCAATGAGTTTGGGAAACACTGCTCTAGGGGGTCCAGATTTGAGTTGTATCAGCTTGAAAGAAAATTGTACCGCCCCCACTAAGCCACACCTCCAATATAATTTTCCAGTGAGTCTTGCCTTTTCTATTGAATTGTAGAGTGACTACCCATGACTCTGTTTGTTATTGACGGAGTAATGTTTGTTGAGTTCATTCAACTTAAATTCTGTGACCTTCACCATGCGAGTTCCTAAGTGAACGTTATCATTATAATAGACTCTTCATGACAATTCTTTACATATCACATAAGGGCTTATTTTGAGGTCTAGATTTACCCTAATAAAGTGTCCTGAAAGTCATGGCTTACAGGCCTGCAAGTAGGGTCACAAAAATCCTGGTTGAAGGATTTCCAGGAATCTTCCAATTGGGATTTCTGGAAAACTGGGGAAATGTACCAGAAATGTGCAAGCCTATCTGCAAGTTCTTAAATAGTCTAATAATTAGGAAAAAGTAGTCTACTTGAGGATAAATTCAGCCACTATTTATTGTTGAACAGGTTTTGTCGGGCTAATAGCCTACACAAATGGGCTGCAATATTCAAGGTATATTTAATTAAATCAAATTAAATTAAATCAAATTTGAAACACTCCCAAGTCCTCCTTACTGCTTGTCTCTCTGTGTCTGTGTCTCTTTTTCTCTTTCCCTTCGAAAAATGTCTCTCTGTGTATGGGCTCTCTTTTCTTTCTATGTAGAGGTTTATAGTAGTTACAGTATCCGACTGCGTTGCCTTGCATTTTTTGTGTGCAAATGTTTTCACCATGACCTGTAGGTCCAGGTTGCGGGCCGGAATGTTTTTTATACCAAGTATTGCCAACCCAGACAGTCTTTGTGCATTATATGTCCATTGAGCAGCACACAATTTAAAGTTAGTCTTGAATGATGCATGCCAAGATATACGAGGGATAAGGGATGGTTGATATTGCAACCACACAACTCAAACGCCGGTTCACCAGAATGTACAAAATCGCAAACCGCTTTTTTTTTGTTCAAGCCCTCAAGAACTGTTGTCCTCTAAAGATGATAATCTGTTTGCATCTGCCAATTTACTGGCTGTCAGGATCCAGACGATCTGTCCCCAGTCAGAGCGTCCTATACAGTTAATCTCTTTCCGTAACGTGTTGAGGCCAACAATTAAGGAGAATGAGATGCTCAATTAAAGATGTTGCAGAACTGCTGTTGTAGCACCGGTCCCTTATGCCCAGTTACCCTGATTTTGCTATGGCAATAAAACTGTCGCTTCTGCGGAGAGATGGTTTTCTAAACTAAAACTCATAAAGAACTACCTAGGAAGCATTAGGCTCTCGGTCTGATATGCACTGTTGAACACCTGAGTAAGTTCTGAGTAAATCATTGCACTGGCGCTGTCCTAGTCTTGACCACGGCATTTGTTCACCAACATCCCCTTACTTTCAATCAGTAATTGTTTTTCTTTCTTAAGGACTGAGGCACTTTTTCGGTCACATTCCTGAAGCCCAAGAAACAAACACCTAGCGTCCTTGTACATTTGGAAATTGAAAAGGTTTATGAATGACTTTTTGGAGGGGTACTGTCAAAATGATTTATTACATTTAAAAAGACATCAATGACAGGAGCATGGGCCCCCAGAGCTAGTGGGCCCCCTGCGTTGCAGGGGCTGCGGGAGTGTCCGGTACGCCAGTATGTCTCAGTCTCAGTGAAACACCGGAGCCACCCTCTCTCCACTTTTCACCCCTACTCTACCACCATACCTATCTGTCCCTCCTTCGCTCCCTCCCTCCCTCCTTCTCTTTCATATTTTTCATTAAGAGCAGAATCCTATTAGGTGGCTGGGCGGACCTGTCTTCCCTCTGCCTCCCCCTGCCTTCCAGAGTTAACCACTTTGCTTAGCCATGTAAATTCACAGCTTAGTCAGGCCCATTCTCCACACAGTATGGCCAACCGAAGAATGCAGAGCAGAGCAAAACGTCTCACCACATTAAGAGGTGGGCTAGGGTGTGGGGTTTGTAAGCCCCTTGCACCAGATTATCTGGTTACGAGGATGGGGAAGTGTGTCCGCGGTGTGAATGTGTGTGTGCATGCGTCTGTATTTGCATACATGCATGCATGTTTCAAAGTTGTATGTGTCAGGGTAGAGATGGACACTTATCCCCTATGGGCAGGTTATGGCGTCTTCTTTCTTCCACCCAACTAGCCTTCCCTGGCACCTACCTACCTCTGTCTCAGATGTCTTCCATGGAGCTTCTACAGGGCTGTGTATTGGGTCTAACCCTGCTGTATAGCTTTAGCCCAGCCAAGCACACAGACACCGGAAGATTTAGTGTGAACTGGATCCATGGGGAGGCTTTACACAAACCACCGAAACAGGGTGAGTAGGCTTAGATGATGAGCATCTGTACTCTACCCCTCCAACTCCTACTTTCACAAAATATTTCTCTGTCTCTGTGTCTCTCCCTGACCTTCTCTCCCTCTTTCTATTTTCTTTATTTCTCTCTCTCCTTGGGTGATCATGACCTGATCATCCTGACATGACCCTCCAATGCCGCCAGCCATATTGCTCATTCTGTGCGTGATTTCCTGCAAGACAGGACTGTCAGTGTTCTGCCATGGCCAGTGAAGATCTCAATCCCATTGAGCACGTCTGGGACCTGTTGGATTGGAGGTTGAGGGCTATGGCCATTCCCCCCTAGAAATGTCCGGGAACTTGCAGGTACCTTGGTGGAAGAGTGGGGTAACATCTCACAGCAAGTGGCAAATCTGGAGCAGTGCATGAGGAGGATATGTACTGCAGTACTTAATGCAGCTGGTGGCCACACCAGATACTGACTGTTACTTTTGATTTTGACCCCCCCCCCCCCCCCTTGTTCAGGGACACATTGTTCCATTTCTGTTAGTTGCTGTGGAACTTGTTCAGTTTATGTCTGTTGTTGAATCTTGTTATGTTCATACAAATATTTACACATCGTTTGCTGAAAATAAACACAGTTGACAGTGAGAGGACGTTTCTTTTTTTGCTGAGTTTATATCCAGAGACCGACAGTTTAAGTTAAGAAGCGTTTCTGTAACAAATGATGGTCAAAGTTAAATTGGAATCAACCAATAACCTCCGTTATGAATTGTCTTTACAGGTTTACATCAGGGCTTGGTTCACTGTAATGTAGCCTCAGTTTGTTCCGCTCCACCCCACACCGCCTGCCCTGGGGGCAGAGAGTGGTGGATCTCTGCTAGGGTGGCCCACTGGAACACACACACGCACACATAGACACACCATCCACATATGCACACACTCACACATGAGCACACACACGCAGCTCTATATTTGGATCAGGTTGTTTTTTTATCCAGACCCTTTCAATTGTTTCCTGATTGATCTATTCATAGCACCCCCACAGACACACACACACTCAGCCTATATACGCAGCCCAGTGGAGGATGCTGAGAGGAGGATGGCTCATAATAATGGCTGGAACGGAGAATATGGAATGGCATCAAACATACACTGTGGAAACCATGTGTTTGATATATTTGATCACATTCCACTTACTCCGTTCCAGACATTACCACGAGCTCATCTTCCCCAATTAAGGTGCCAGCAATTAATTTAAGTATGCTCCCTCTAATTCTCTCTCTCTGTCTTTCTCTCGGAGGACCTAAGCCCTAAGAACATGGCTCAGGACTACCTGGCCTACATCTGCATTGCTTGCTGTTTGGGGTTTTAGGCTGGGTTTCTGTACAGCCCTTTGTGACATCGGATGATGTAAGATGAGCTTTATAAATACATTTGATTGATTCATTCACACAATAGGTTGAAACAATAGGTTGGGCAAGGGTGAGGCTGGAAGTGAGGGAGGAGTGTGGGAGAGGGGAGGGAGTGTTCATTTTGCTGTGAAAGCGGGTGGAGACTGTCAAATCCCTCCTCATGGTATTCCTGTCCTCTTCCTCTCCTGCTCTGCTCTGCTTTCTTCCTCCCTCTCTCTCTGGATGAGGATCAGTCCTGGATAAGAGTTGGCTACACGGGGCAGAGAGAGAGAGAGAGAGAGAAAAAGAGAGAGAGGGAATGAGAGAGGCAAGTCAGTTAAGAACAAATTCTTATTTTCAATGACAGCCTAGGAACAGGGGCAGAACGACAGATTGTCAGCTCGGGGGTTTGAACTTGCAACCTTCCGGTTACTAGTCCAACGCTCTAAACACTAGGCTACCCTGCCGCCCCTGATGGAGAGAGAGAGAGTGTGATGGAGACAGAAAGAGTGTGATGGAGAGAGAAAGAATGAGACGGAGAGAGAAAGAATGAGATGGAGAGAGAAAGAATGAGATGGAGAGAGAGAGAGTGTGATGGAGAGAGAAGGAATGAGATGGAGAGAGAGAGTGTGATGGGGAGAGAAAGAATGAGATAGAGAGAGAGTGTGATGGAGAGAGAAGGAATGAGATGGAGTGAGAGAGTGTGATGGAGAGAGAAAGAATGAGATGGAGAGAGAGAGTGTGATGGGGAGAGAAAGAATGAGATAGAGAGAGAGTGTGATGGAGAGAGAGTGTGATGGAGAGAGAAAGAATGAGATGGAGAGAGAAAGAATGAGATGGAGAGAGAGAGAGTGTGATGGAGAGAGAAGGAATGAGATGGAGAGAGAAAGAGTGTAATGGAGAGAGAGAGAGAGTGTGATGGAGAGAGAAGGAATGAGATGGAGTGAGAGAGTGTGATGGAGAGAGAAAGAATGAGATGGAGAGAGAGAGTGTGATGGGGAGAGAAAGAATGAGATAGAGAGAGAGTGTGATGGAGAGAGAGAGAGTGTGATGGAGAGAGAGTGTGATGGAGAGAGAAAGAATGATATAGAACGAGAGAGAGTGTGATGATGAGAGAGAAAGAGAAAGAAGAGAGAGAAGACAAATAAGAGTGAGGTGAAGTGAGGTGAAAAAGTGGAAAAGAATTACTGCTAGATGGACACATTCAGTGTAGTCGGAAAGTATTCAGACCCCTTGACTTTCCCACATTTTGTTAGGTTACAGCCTTATTCTAAAATGTATTAAATAGTTTTTTCCCCTCATCAATCTACACACAATTACACATGCAAAAACAGGTTTTTAGAAATGTTTGCAAATGAATAAAAAAATTGAAAACTGAAATATGACATTTACATTAGTATTCAGATGTCATGACGTGTGTGTAGGTGGCAGGGAAGTCGGGCGCAGGATAATTAAACTTGGTATGATGGAGTCGTTTAATAACTTAAAATAAAAACTCCAAAACCAAAGTACATAATAAAATAAACGTGAGTACCAGAACCCGTCGCGCACCAATCCATAAAACACGAGCATAACAATAAACAATCTCTGACAAGGACATGAGGGGGAACAGAGGGTTAAATACACAACATATCATGAATGGGATTGGAACCAGGTGTGTAAGACGATGAGACAAAACCAATGGAAAATGAAACATAGATCAATGATGGCTAGAAGACCGGTGACGTCGACCGCCAAGCACCGCCCGAACAAGGAGAGGCATCGACTTCGGTAGAAGTCGTGACATCAGACCCTTTACTCAGTACTTTCTTGAAGCACCTTTGGCAGCAATTACAGCCTCGAGTCTTCTTGGCTATGATGCTACAAGCTTGGCACACTTGTAGTTGTGGAGTTTCTCCCATTCTTCTCTGCAGATCCTCTCAAACTCTGTCAGCTTAGATGGGGAGCGTCTCTCTCTTTCAGGTCTCTCCAGAGATGTTCGATTGGGTTCATGTCTGTATTTGGCTGGGCCACTCAAGGACATAGAAAGACTTGTCCCGAAGCCACTACTGCATTGTCTTGGCTGAGTGCTTTGGGTCATTGTCCTGTTGGAAGGTGAACCGTCGTCCCAATCTGAGGTCCTAAGCACTCTGAGCAGGTTTTCATCAAGGCTCTATCTGTACTGTGCTCAGTTCATCTTTCCCTCAATCCTGGCAAGTCTCCCAGTCCCTGCACTGAAAAACATCCCCACAGCATGAGGCTGCCACCACGCTTCACCGTAGGGATAGTGCCAGGTTTCCTCCAGACCTGACTCTTGGCTTTCAGGCCAAAGTGTTCAATCTTGGTTTAATCAGACCAGAGAATCTTGTTTCTCATGGTTTAAAGGTCCTTTAGATGCCTTTTGGCAAACTCCAAGTGGGATATCATGTGCCTTTTACTGAAAGGCACATGACAGAGTCTACCATAAAGGCCTGATTGGTGGAGTGCTGCAGAGATGGTGGTCCTTCTGGAAGTATCTCCCATCTTCACAGAGGAACACTGGAGCTCTTGATCACCTCCATGACCAAGGTTCTTCTCTCCCGATTGTTAAGTTTGGCCAGGAGGCCAGCTTTAGGAAGAGTCTTGGTGGTTCCAAACAACTTCCATTTAAGCATGACGGAGTCCACTGTGCTTATATAGACAGGTGTGGGAACTTATATAGACAGGCGTGTGCCTTTGCAAATCATGTCCAATCAATTTAATTTACCACAGGTGGACGCCAATAAAGTTGTAGAAACATCTCAAGGATGATCAATGGAAACAGGATGCACCTATGCTCAGCTTCGAGTCTCATAGCAGAGGAATTTCATTCTTATTTTTGTGTGTGTGTGTGTGTGACAGGTATAGTGACACACACACAGACAGAGAGAAAGAGGAGGGACTGGTATTTATATCTGTCTCTATTGGTTGATTGATCTGGTCTCCTCCTTACCTACTTTTCCTATCTTTACCAAGACTCTCAGACATCCCTCTGCAGACACAGATACACACATATAGGCAGCGAGAGAGCGAAAGAAAGAGAAATAGCCACATAAATGTTTTCAGTCTTCAAGCAGACATACAGTTCACATTGCACAGGTCAGTATCACAGATAGAACATCACCTTCACAATTCACTCTACTGCAGTCTTAGGCATGACACTGACACACAGATCAGTACTGCTCAAACTCCTTGTAGTGACAATAGGCTTAAGTGGGCTTGTGTGAGAGAGAAGAGCTATGAATAAGTGATGACAATAAAATCGCAGAGCATGAAGAGCATCAAGGACACACACACACACACACACACACACACACAAAGCATGAAGAGCAGCGCAAGGATACGTGAAAACAGATGAGGCTGGTGGGAGGAGCTATAGGAGGACGTGTTCATTGTAATGGCTGGCAGTCATTCCATTCCAGCCTTTACAATGAGCCCATCCTCCTATAGCTCATCCCACTAGCCTCCTCTGGTGAAAAACATCTGTCCATGTGTGTGCATGTCTGCGTGTGTGGGTGTACTTCTCACCTATGAGGTAAATAGGTGAGATATGCAGGTAATTTGGAGTTCAGGAAGGAGAGATTGAGACTTACACTCCAGAGGATTTAGACCCATACACAGCCTGGAGGTGTGTTGGGTCATTGTCCTGTTGAAAAACAAATGATAGTCCCACTAAGCGCAAACCAGATGGGATGGCGTATCGCTGCAGAATGCTGTGGTAGCCATGCTGGGTAAGTGTGCCTTGAATTCTAAATAAATCACGGACAGTGTCACCAGCAAAGTACCCCACACCATCACACCTCCTCCTCCATGCTTCATGGTGGGAACCACACATGCAGAGATTATCTGTTCACCTACTTAGCGTCTCACAAAGACATGGCGGTTAGAACCAACAATCTCAAATTTGCACTCATCAGACCAATAAACAGATTTCCACCAGTCTAATGCCCATTGCTCGTGTTTCTTGACCCAAGCAAGTCTCTTCTTCTTATTGGTGTCCTTTAGTAGTGGTTTCTTTGCAGCAATTCGACCATTAAGGCCTGATTCACGCAGTCACCTCTGAACAGTTGATGTTGAGATGTATCTGTTACTTGAACTCAGTGAAGCATGTATTTGGGCTGCAAATTCCTTTGCAGGAAACTCTGGGTCTTCCATTCCTGTGGCGGTCCTCATGAGAGCCAGTTCCATCACAGTGCTTGATGGTTTTTGCGACTGCACTTGAAGAAACTTTCAAAGGTCTTGAAATATTGCAGATGGACTGACCTTCACCTCTTAACCTTCTCATACATACCATTAAACGGGTGTGATCCTTCTACAGCGGTCCCTGTAGCATATGATCAAACTGGTGTAATTAGAACGCTTATTGAGAAGGTCCAGTTTCCGTATGACGCATCGATCAGCATTTGCGCTGGCCACACTGTTTTTTCAGAAACATTTTGCACAAACACAGTCCTTACGAAGTTATGTCCAGAATGTGAGCAGTTCATTTTTGGATGCAATGTTCAGACATTCACAGAAGTAGCATAGCATAACACAATCATCCAAACTGGAAAAATGTAGGCTACATTTGTCTTAGCGCTAACTGAGGAAAGACTGACGTAATAGAAGCGGTTATATTTTTATAACTCTCGGCTGACAGAAACTAAAAACAGCAACAAACCAAAAAAGGTCATCTCACTGTCAACTGTGTTTATTTTCAGCAAACGTAACATAAATATTTGCATGAATATAACAAGATTCACAAATGAGACATGAACTGAACAAGTTCCACAGACATGTGACTAACAGAAATTGAAATTTGTCCCTGAACAAAGTAGGGGGTCAAAATCAAAAGCAACAGTCTGTATCTGGTGTGGCCACCAGCTGCATTAGGTACTGCAGTGCATCTCCTCTTCATGGACTGTACCAGATTTGCCAGTTCTTGCTGTGAGATGTTACCCAACTCTTCTACCAAGGCACCTGCAAGTTCCCAGACATTTCTGGGGGGATTGGCCCTAGCCCTCACCCTCCGATCCAACAGGTCCCAGACGTGCTCAATGAGATTAAGATCTGAGCTCTTCGCTGGCCATGGCAGAACACTGACATTCCTGTCTTGCAGGAAATCACACACAGAGCAAGCAGTATGGCTGGTGGCATTGTCATGCTGGAGGCTCATGTCAGGATGAGCCTGCAGGAAGGGTACCACATGAGGGAGGGTGATTTCTTCCCTGTGACACACAGGGTTGAGATGGCCTGCAATGACAACAAGCTCAGTCTGATGATGCTGTGACACACCGCCCCAGACCATGACGGACCCTCCACCTCCAAATCGATCCCGCTCCAGAGTACAGGCCTCGGTGTAACGCTCATTCCTTCGACGATAAACTCGAGAAAGACCATCACCCCTGATGAGACAAAACCGTGACTCGTCAGTGAAGAGTACTTTTTGCCAGTCCTGTCTGGTCCAGCAGCAGTGGGTTTGTGCCCATATGCGACGTTGTTGCCGGTGATGTCTGGTGAGGACCTGCCTTACAACAGGCCTACAAGCCCTCAGTTCAGCCTCTCTCAGCCTATTCTGGACAGTCTGACCACTGATGGAGGGATAGTGCGTTCCTGGTGTAACTTGGGCAGTTGTTGAAGCCATCTTGTACATGTCCCGCAGGTGTGATGTTCAGATGTACCGATCCTGGGCAGGTGCTGTTACACGTGGTCTGCCACTGTGAGGATGATCAGCTGTCCGTCCTGTCTCCCTGTAGCGCTGCCTAAGGCGTCTCTTTCCCTGGCCACATCTGCAGTCCTTATGCCTCTTTGCAGCATTCCTAAGGTACATTCACGCAGATGAGCAGGGACCCTGGGCTTCTTTCTTTTGGTGTTTTTCAAAGTCAGTAGAAATGCCTCTTTAGTGTTCTAAGTTTTCATAACTGTGACCTTAATTGCCTACCATCTGTAAGCTTTTAGTGTCTTAACGACTATTCCACAGGTGCATTGTTCATTAAATGTTTATGGTTCATTGAACAAGCATGGGAAACAGTGTTTAAACCCTTTACAATGAAGATCTGTGAAGTTATTTGGATTTTTACGGATTATCTTTGAAAGACAGGGTCCTGAAAAAGGTTTAGTTTAGTTTACAATACGAATTAGTTAATAGCAATTACTATTTATAATTAATCACATCATGGGTGAGCCCACCATTGATCGAAATAATTGAGAAAAACACTTAGAAATCGAAAGTAATCTGACAATGGGTAGTTTCTGCGCGCAGGCTTGTTTATTTTTTCCAGAAACCAAAGATAATAAGAGGAGACAAGGTGAGATTGGTCTGTTTATAGTATGCATGATGAAGGGGGTGTGTCGTCTACCATCGTTCACATCTCACCATTCACTTCCGGAAGTTCTCAAAAAATGAGTGAACTCATTTTGTTATAACATCTTTGGTCCAACAGAGTATTACGTGAAACCCAGAATGCATTGTATGTCAGCAAACATGGCTGCACACATAGCTGGAATTAGCTTAGCTCATCATAATCAGTACTTCAAAAAAATATTTTACACACACAATATTTGTCCATTACAATCTATGCAAGAATCGGAATACATGTTTTGTCACCAGTACTTGAAAACATGGGAATAAAACAGTAAATATATAAATAATTACCACACAAAACATTTTCTGATAGTGATTTATTGATATAAGTGCAGAGTGCCGGCAGTCAATCACATAACCTCTCACTCCCACTCTGAGCCATTCAGTGTTGTTGTTATGTAGCTAGTGAGCTAAGCTGTAGCATTAGCCATGTCTTTCAAAAGGAGATAAATGCACAAATTCTGGCAATTTTTTAAAATTCTGACAATGAGTCTGAATATGAAAGTCGGGAATCAGATTCTGACAGTGACAGTGAAGAGAAGCCCCCTAACCTTGTAGCCATTGAGAACCCCGAATCTGAGGACCCCTTGTCCACTGACGACGTCCCAGGTCCCTTTGAAGATGATGGTGGTGATGGAGGCAGACAGACAGTGGATGAAGTACAGAAGTTCTGTGGTAGCCAGCCATTTCACCTCTCCTGGCCCTGCTGTTTGCTTTGATGAATCCCAGTCTTGAGCGCAAAGCCCCTCACCATTTCCATCTGAGGTAGAGTGCTTCAAGTTGTTTCTGACACAGGAGCTGGCGGGAGACATAGTAGAGGAGACCAATCACTATGCCTTGGAGTTGCAGGAGAAGCGAAAGCCCCAGGAGTGAGAGGAAAACTCGCTAGATCGTTGACCACCACAATTAGTGAAATGTATACCTTCCTGGCGACAGTCCTTCTCATGGGAATAGCAAAGAAGAACTCTCTAAGAGAATCCTGGAGCACAGATCCTATGTTTGTTCAACCAACCACCACCAATACTGCAATAAAATATATGACTATTACTATTATGTGTTTTCTTGGTGTGTTTCCATCCAGTAAAACTGTTAAGGAATGTACACTAGGATACAAAGGCCGGCCTCAATCTTCAGCTCCAACGATGTCCAGCTCCAGTTCCAGGTCTGATATTGGCAAATACTGTTTGTGTGTGGTTTCTGAAAGTACAGAATAAAGAGGAATCATTAGTAATTAGAATACAATATCAGGATATAACAATAAAACAATATTACAAATAAGTAACATAATAAACACTGCTATAAACATAACATATTCCATTGACAAAATCACACATTTGAGTTATAACGGTAAGAAACAGTAACTGTTGAGCTCCACAAGTGGAAAGGGCAGGGCAGAACAGAGCTATGCTAAATTGGACAAATGAAATCATACATTAAATTTTTTCTTTAACTAGGCAAGTCATTTAAGAACAAACTATTATTACAATGGCAGCCTACACCAGCCAAACTCGGACAACTCTAGGCCAATTGTGTGCCGCCCTATGGGATTCCCTATTACGGCCGGTTATTATACAGCCTGGAGTCAAACCAGGGTGTCTGTAGTGACGCAACTAGCACTGAGATGCAGTGTCTTAGACCGCTGCGCCACTTGGGAGTCATAAGGCCTGGGTAGCTTCAAAACACAACACAAGCTAATACTTCTCTGACGCAATTAGCATCGTTTTACAGAGCTAATAGAAGAATGTAGCTAGTTACATAAGCACAATTTAATATAACACCATAAAGGTTATGAAATGAGTAAAGTTACCTTGCGGTATCCACGGTTATAGGGAATATACACAAATATATTATACTCCATACATACAGTGAGCTACAGTAGAAACAACGTAACACAACATACAGAAACTATTATAACGTAATAAGGCAGAAACGCACACATTTCAAAGTTATTATTAGTATGAAAACAACAACGACTGCGATGCGGGCACCGACTGAAAATGTGAACACGTGTGCAGATCCTGTTCTGATGGGAGATGCGCAAATGTCTGCAGACTTGAACTGCACAAACAATTGGGAAGTGCTTGGGGAATTTTGTCCGGGTGAGAAATTCTCCACAAAATAAATTTTCCGCAAAATTGAAAAGGCCTACTTTTATGTGGATTAATGAGGATGCGGAACGCACCTCAACTCAAACAGTTTTTAGAAAATAAAAACTTAAGTATCCTGTGGCGTAACAATCACATTTTGGAATGGTGAGTGTATTCTAACATCACGTGCATAAAAAAACTCACGCTGGGGCGATCGTTAGATATATATGGATCTCACGTATGAAAAGGTTAAAGTAATGATGGACTGTCATTTCTCTTTGCTTATTTGAGCTGTTCTTGACATAATATGGACTTGGTCTCTTACCAAATAAGGCTATCTTCTATATACCACCCCTACCTTGTCACAACACAACTGATTGGCTAAAACGCAGTAAGAAGGAAATCAATTCCACAATTTACACCTGTTAATTGAAATGCATTCCAGGTGACTACCTCATGAAGCTGGTTTAGAGAAGGCAAAGGGTGGCTACTTTGAAGAATCTCAAATATAAAATATATTTAGATTTGTTCAACACTTTTTTTGGTTACTACATGATTCCATATGTGTTCTTTCATAGTTGTCATGTTCTCAATAATATTCTACAACGTAGAAAACAGTACAAATAAAGAAAAACCTTGAATGAGTAGGTGTGTCCAAACTTTTGGCAGGTATATTTTTGCAAATATATTTTCCTTTATTATTTTCCTCTAACCCTAATATACCTCCAATAATTGGAGTGAACTAATGGACAACAACCCTTTGGTTTCTATTTCTAGCTTATACATACTATATACCGTTTATGGACACAGTATATTTTACAGTTCATTAGTTATAGTTTTTTTTTTTGCCATATATTTTTCAACTCTGCTGTGATGTTTCACAAAAGTTCTGAACCTTACTATTCTCATAGTTTCTACAGATTGTTAATTAAAGATAAAAAATGTTGCTCAAAGTATTATTATAATACTGATCACTTGACTTTTCAGACCACCCAGCAGTGCTATTTGCAGAGTTAACTCCAGGTAAATGTCGCAATTCTTCAGACATTCCTGAACCTGGCACAGTTGTCATTTATTGGGTCCTGAAATGAAATGAAACAATTTTCTTTAACAAATTTTTGTCTTCAATGCAGAGCCGACAGTGAAGTTCCTTACTTTCTCCCCATTCCACTTGCTCCATCCATTTTTGCAGTAATGCTGCAATTAGTTGGTTGTTATTTTGGATAGAGCATACATTTGCATATATTTTTGTTAACTGCACATGTGACATGACTCCACCAGTCCTATTGATGACATAATTTACAAAGATGATACTTTTTTTTTTAAACGAATCCAAAAATATGTATATATTTTTTTTAACAATTAGTATATTTGAGATTAACCATAATATTTGTTGTAATATGTGATATGTTTTTTTCTGGTGGATTAAACTGAAATTGCAATCAACTTTCTGCAGTTTATTTTAAAACTAGCGATATTTTGGAGATTATTTGATTTTCAAATAACCGAAAGAGAGAGGTTGTAATCTGAATAAAGGGAAAAGGCCACAGTGTGAGCTTTTCTTAATAATCTGTTACAGAACTCGTTTGGGTTTAAGTAAAGCTTTTGTATGACTGATGCCTTTAGTGAGAGATCTAATGCTTTAATATTTAATAATTTCTGTCCTCCGAATTCATATTAATTATATAAATAAATAATTTTGTCTGGCTTGTCATTACACATAAAATTGAATATTCTTTATGCATATCATTCAAAAAGCAAGTTGTTAGGTGTAGGCAGGGCCATAAGAAAATAAGTAAACTGCAATATGACTAAAGAGTTCATCAGGGTGATTTTTCCTCAAATAGACAGGTATTTTCCTTTCCATGGTAGATCTTATTTATTTTTGCTAAATTCCTTTTAAAATTTATTGTAGTGAGATCATTTTTCTTTAGGGATATGAATACAGAGTATGTTCACTTCATTGTCAGACCAGTTTATTGGTAAACTACAAGATAATGTAAAAGTTTCTTGTTAACAAACTATAGTTTTGGCACGTCGGTTAGGACACATCTACTTTGTGCATGACACAAGTAATTTTTCCAACAATTGTTCACAGACAGTTTATTTCACTTATAATTCACTGTATCACAATTCCAGTTGGTCAGAAGTGTACATACATTAAGCTGACTGTGCCTTTAAACAGCTTGGAAAATTTCAGAAAATGATGTCATTGCTTTAGAAGCTTCTGGTTCATCCTTGGGAGCAATTTACAAAGGTCTGAAGATACCACGTTCATCTGTACAAACAATAGTACGCAAGTATAAACACCATGGGACGACGCAGCCGTCATACCACTCAGGAAGGAGCTGCATTCTGTCTCCTAGAGATGAACGTACTTTGGTGCGAAAAGTTCAAATCAATCCCAGAACAACAGCAAAGGACCTTGTGAAGATGCTGGAGGAAAAAGGTACAGAAGTATCTATATCCACAGTAAAACGAGTGCTATATCGACATAACCTGAAAGGCCGCTCAGCAAAGAAGAAGCCACTGCTCCAAAACTGCCATAGAAAAGCCAGACTATGGTTTGCAACTGCACATGGGGACAAAGATCCTACTTTTTGGAGAAATATCCTCTGGTCTGATGAAACAAAAAATAGAACTGTTTGGCCACAATGACCATTGTTATGTTTGGAGGAAAAAGGGGGAGGCTTGCAAGCTGAAGAACACCATCCCAACCGCGAAGCACTGGGGTGGCAGCATCATGTTGTGGGGGTGCTTTGCTGCAGGAGGGACTGGTGCACTTCATAAAATAGATGGCATCATGAGGAGGAAAATTACGTGGATATATTGAAGCAATATCTAAAGACATCAGTCAGGAAGTTAAAGCTTGGTCACAAAGGGGTCTTCCAAATGAACAATGACCCTAAGCAAAAATCCAAAGTTGTGGCAAAATGTCTTAAGGACAACAAGTCAAGGTATTGGAGTGGCCATCACCAAGCCCTGAGTGTGTGCGAGCAAGGAGGCCTACAAACCTGACTCAGTTACACCAGCTCTGTCAGGAGGAATGGGCCAAAATTCACCCAACTTACCAAATACTAATTGATTGTATGTAAACTTCTGACCCACTGGGAAAGTGATGAAATAAATAAAAGCTGAAATAGATCATTCTCTCTACTATTATTCTGACATTTCACATTCTTAAAATAAAGTGGTGATCCTAACTGACCTAAAACAGGGAATGTTTACTAGGATTAAATATCAGGAATTGTGAAAAACTGAGGTTACATGTATTTGGCTAAGGTGTATGTAAACTTCTGACTTCAAATGTAAGAAAAAGAGATACAAGTAACAAGTAATTGAAGAGCAGCAGTGAAATAACAATAGCGAGACTATACACAGGGGGTATCGATACAGAGTCAATGTGAAGGGGCACCGGTTATTTGAGGTAGTATGTACACATGTAGAGTTATTGTGCATAGATGACAACAGAGAGTAGCAGTGGTGTAGAGAAGGGTTGGGGGGGGGGGGGGGCACTGCAAATAGTCTGGGTAGCCATTTGACTAGATGTTCAGTCCTGTATGAACTTCAGTATGCTCCCTGTAATCTCTCTCCCTATCTTCTGAATCACGCTTTAGATTGGCGCCTTGTTGCGTTCTTTTGTTGGACTAGAAAAAAATGCCTGGAACTTAAAATAACATTATTAAACAGTTCTTATGCTTTTAAAATAACAGTTATGTTCCAGAACAGTATCGATCACATTTTTGTTGTAATGGTTCTGATCTTCAATCCGGTTCCAACCAATGCCCCTGATAATAGATCTAGGATTGTACTCAATCACAATTTTAACTCACATCTCCCTCTCTCTCTCTCTTTGTTTCTCTCTGCCACACATCCCACACACACAGGCACACGATGTAGTTCTAAACAAGTGTTGTAACGATGCTCTTATGTGGTTGCAGACTCTATGTGTTAACTGTTGTTAATTCTATTGTTAATTATGTGGTTCATTTGTAGTTAATGTTGTCACCAATTTGAGTAAATGTATTTATTGTACAAATGTATTCTTTTTCTTACATTTAGATGTCAGGGAGATTTTACTGTAAATGTACAGCATTATCCTGTCACCAGAGTTAATACTGTACCTTTGGCTGTACAGCAGAGATACTGTAATATATTTCACAGTGAAAGTTTCATTTTAAAGACCATAACAATCATAGTGACATCTACAGCATACGAACAATGTCTGACTAATGCTGTATTATAATGACCGGTACAATTAAACGTGTAGGCCCTCATCCATAATGACAGCTCCCTCAAATTGTATTACAATTTCCACATTTAGATATACCAAATTGAATGGAGACTTGACTAAACCATACAAGCTGTCAGTCCTTCTCAGTACTGTATAAACTTAAGTAACCTCGACCAGAGTTGACAGGTAGGACCCATTTGGTTTGACTGACGCACAGTAGGTAGTTGGTGCCATTAGCCAAATGCACACACACATGGGCACACGCATGCACACACACGCATGCACGTGGACACACTCACACAAACGCATGCATGAAAGCACACACACACACACACAGTAACATAGGGACGCCTTGAAGGAACCGAGGGAGGGAGAGAGAGAGGTGATCCCACACAAACTGCCACCTCAGCAACTTCCTCAGTGCTTTTCTACCACTTTTCCACCTTTCGCTCCTAATTTCTCTTTCTCCCAGAGTTCACAGTGTTCCAATCTGGTCTGGACAGCTTGTTTTTGAGTCGTAGCTGTCACTGACGTCTAGAAGGAAAATGCACATTGGGGTCTCTCAAGGTGAGAGGGGGCTGGTCATGTTTCGCTTCCTATGCTCCTCTCCATACCCCTCTCCTCCTTCATCCCCCCTCTTTCTCTCCCAGTCTCTCAAGTCAGGTTTAGCTCCATTACTCCTCGAAACATACCCCCTCCTCCACCACTCCTCTCCCGCAGGGGCATTTCTATGATTTTTTAAAGAGGGGGGCAGAGTGGAGACTAAGGGAAATCAGAAAATTGTTTCACAAATAGCATTGAAAACTGGCTGAAACTGCAATGCATTGTATTGAAAAACAGTTTCAGCTGTTAATTAGAAGATATTATATATATGGCTATAGGATAGTCTAGAGCCCACCACCTTACCCAAATGAGCAGTCATTGGTCTATTATAATCAGATCACATTGTGACATCATGATGTGTGCCAAACGTTCCATCCCACCTGAACTTCCAGGATTTTGTTTCACTTTAAAATGTATGTCAAACAAAAACCAATGTTTGCAAAGTTAAACAAACCATACAACTTTATGCACAAGGACTACTTTTAACAAAGTAGTGCTTATTACAAAAACATTTACATATATATATATATATATATATATAACCCTTTTGAGGTTCTATTTGGAACTAAGAAGGGTTCATTGGGACCTTAACTCCAGAGGGATCTGCAATGGTGACAGAGTGGTTGTATTTGTTGCATTTACCACTTTTTTGAGAGTGTAGGACTAGTCACATGAATAATGTTGTTCTACTATATATATACCGGGGGTATCGTCGGACAGGGCCACAGTGTCTCCCAAACCCTCCTGTCTCAGCCTCCAGTATTTATGCTACAGTAGTTTATGTGTTGGGGGGCTAGGGTCAGTCTGTTATATCTGGAGTATTTCTCCTGTCTTATTTGGTGTCCTGTGTGAATTAAAGTATGCTCTCTCTAATTCTTTCTTACTTTCTCTCTCTCTCTCGGAGGACCTGAGCCCTAGGACCATGCCTCAGGATTGCCTCGCCTGATGACTCCTTGCTGTCCCCAGTCCACCTGGCCGTGCTGCTGCTTCAGTTTCAACTGTTCTGCCTGCGGCTATGGAACCCTGACCTATCCACCGGATGTGCTACCTGTCCCAGACCTGCTGTTTTCAACTCTCTAGAAACAGCAGGAGTGGGAGAGATACTCTGAATGATCTGAATGACATTTACTCCTGAGGTGCTGACCTGTTGCACCATCGACAACCACTGTGATTATTATTATTTGACCCTGCTGGTCATCTATGAACATTTGAACATCTTGGCCATGTTCTGTTATAATCTCCACCCGGCACAGCCAGAAGAGGACTGGCCACCCCTCATAGCCTGGTTCCTCTCTAGGTTTCTTCCTAGGTTTTGGCCTTTCTAGAGAGTTTTTCCTAGCCAATGTGCTTCTACACCTGCATTGCTTGCTGTTTGGGGTTTTAGGCTGGGTTTCTGTACAGCACTTTGAGATATCAGCTGATGTAAGCTTTATAAATACATTTGATTTGATTTATTTCAAAATAATCTAATGAGCATTAATGATTCATGCAACTTGGTTTATTCTGGCACAAAGAACCATCATTATATTTGTACATATCATTACACATCATTACACATACTTTTCTAGACATTGGATGAAGTCAGTATATTTTGGGGGGCTTTAATTTGAACAAAAAAACACTCCAGGACTATTCATAGATTGTTGATAAATACTCTTCTTATCATTCTATCTAAAAACAGTACTGCCATGTATACCAAATGTATGAGAAATGAGTTTCACCATGTATTTTCCAAGAGAATCTTAGCTCGAAAACATAACTTTGAAGATATGAAGAATTGCTTCAGTAGAAGACTAAACAAAATGTTGTTGTTTTTTACTTGACATACTACTCTTTAAAGGTCCAAATGTATACCGTTTCCTTGCAGAGAATAGCTCATAGCTAGTTAGATGGTTCATGGGTTTATTGTTACATTCTTAGGAATGGATTGAAATCTACAGAATGGTTACCTAGAGGAACATGGGAGAGGGTCAAGTATTTTTTTTTTTAAATCTAGTCCAGTGGAGGGTCATGTATTTTGTAATTGATGAAATGTAAAATTCTTAGTGTTTTATAATTAGTTGCTTAGGTTATATACTGTATTAATGTGTGCCAGATGCCGCCCGTCATCTCTGATTCTCTACTGGGCGCCTATAGGCTATTTGGTTTGGTCTCAATCAAATGATCCATAGAATATACGCTATAGGCTATGATGTGCATGTAAGCATAGAGCAAAGTTATGTTTATATGATAGCTGCTGGGATGGTCTAAATAAAACTGCATTACACACTACAATGGATATTACAACCCTGAGCCCCGGCCTGCTCTGCTCTTGCTGATCAAAACCTTTTTTATATGCTGCCTAACTAGTGCTGTGTTGTGCTGTGTAGGCCTACGGTTATTTATTAGGCCTAGTCCAATTCTATATATTGTGCAGGGACTAGCCTATAACCTATGTTCTGTTCAGTTTGAGAAGGAGAGTGCGAAGACGAGAAGGAATACCGGTGGTCAACTTTGATAACTAGCTACCACTTTAATTGATTTTTCACTTTAAAAAACAATGTTTCTTTCCCATTAAGTATTTATCAGAGTTATTGACGTCATTGACCGGAAGATTCGAGTAACTAACATTGTGGTGCTGAAACGTGAAGCAGCAGTCGCGCCATCATTTACTCGGAAATGGACAGCTCATTGGGCTGAAATTAGGCAAATTCAAGTAGGCATAATTCATTTCAACCATCTTCATTTTAATTAGACTTTTACTTTGTGTTGGAGCCTGTCTCTTCTTCTTCCTTCCTGAGAAATAAAAGGTAGGCTAACCTGTTTGACAGACGAAAGTAGGCTGCTATATGCATAGATTTGTCTACTAACTCCTCCACAGACCATGCACTTGTGATATAGTCTACCTCCGTGTCAGTAAAGGGCTGTTAAGTTAAAACCAGGACTCAAATTTAGGGGGTATATATAAGAGGGTATGCCATAGGTCTACCTTTTATTAAATAAAATGGTAAAAAGTTTAAGATTTTGAAGAAGATTTAGCATTTACGATTATATAAACTGATCTATAACGGTATTTTGGTCCGCAATGCTAGAAACATTCTGTAAAATACCTGGGAAAGACAATGCATATGGGGATATCATTGTTTCATTACTTTGACATTCAGAGGCTGAGCCTATCAATTGATTAAGCTATTCACTTTTAAGCTATTCCCTCTGTAAAATAGAAAATGTTTAAACCCAGACAGATTTTTAGGGAAACACTTGTGACCTCTCGTTGGGTTAAGCAACTGCAGAAGAGTAGTAACCAGCTTACAAAGCTTACATTGTTCTGCATCGGTAGGACTACTGTCTTGGGCGGAAAGGTAGGCCTAACATTTGAAAGTACCATGTTCAGATTCCTAATGACGTCTCAGATTTAATTATTTGCCAACAGGGACAGCTTCGTTGCAAACAAGACACACTGATTTGGCATTGGAGAAATATAATAATAAGAACACATAGGCCCATCTCTCTGTCCATTCTTAGCCTGTTATTTCTATCATTTGTTTGGTATTTAAAAAATTCTGCTAATATGTAAAATGACGTAGAATTGCATTAAATTTGTATACATGGATATTTATTCTTGGACCTGCAAATATGATGATAGATTCAATGCTTTTACAATAAATTCGATTTTTCCACCCCTACTCTTCTCCACGGTGGTCTGTGAACCCACAAACTTCTGGCCTGCAGCCCTGTGCGTTATCAAAATGCCTGTATTGCCATGTGATGCTTACAGGACGAAGAACAGTTTCTAAAATGGCATATCTAGGCTCTGGCCTGTCCCAGTAGTAAAGAAAACAGTAAAGAAGGGAGGGCCATCCATTTTAATTTCAGAGAGGTCTGGTTTTCTCCATGTAACCCTCATTATAAATAACATTCATTCCCATTTTTTTTAACCAGGCAAGTCAGTTAAGAACAAATTCTTATTTTCAATGATGGCCAAGGAACAGTGGGTTAACTGCCTGTTCAGGGGCAGAACGACAGATTTGTACCTTGTCAGCTCAGGGGGTTTGATCTCGCAACCTTCCGGTTAATAGTCCAACGCTCTAACCACTAGCCGCCCCATAGTAGCTACCCCATCACAGGAAAACACTAACGGTAGCTAGCTAGCTTGTAAACTATCCTCCTAGCTCATTTGTTGAAGTTAGCTAACATTAGCAAGCTTGCTAGCTAGTTAGCTCATTATTTAGCCCCATAGCATAATTTTGCTAATGTTCATCCAAAATTCGCCTTCCATAATACACATAATACCCCAGTTTCCCCCATCCCCAATCTGGCCAATCACACCCCCCCCCCCCCCCTCTTCCAATGGCAGTGAGGTCCCCAGTTGATTGACAGCTCACTCATCAGCAGGGACGTGTGCAGCCTATTGAAATACTTATCATCAATAATTCAACCATACCTCTCTCTCTCCCCTCTTCCCCTCTCCTACCCCTCCTCCTTTTCCTCCCCCCTCCTCTCTGCCCCTCTATCCTCCTACCCCACTGTTGAATAACATGGCAGCTGAAGGATTTTGTGCAATACATAAGAGAAAATGAATTAATTAAATCATATCCTACACCACCATGAGGTGGAATAACCATCAAAACTGATGCATACACCTGGAGAATGGTTGGCTGTGTTTGTGGAATCAAATTTCAAAATATTTTTCTGTCAGATTTATGGTAAAAGGGAACTCTAGAATGAGTTAGAGTCGTACAACAGGGGATTAGCATAATAGGCTAGCCAAACATTCACCAAGCCCCCATATAACTGAAGGGTTACTCTCCTCCTACTTACTGCACACTATGTCTACAAAAAGTATTTTAAGGAGGTCAAAGTCTTCTACAATGAAGGAGTTGTTTGTTTTTGTTTTATTTATTGTTTTCCAATGTGAACAACATGATTCCCATACCATCCACCCATCTATCCCTCCTTCTTTCTCTCTTTCTTAATTTTCTACCTTTTCACTTCTGTTAACCCCTCCAAACCTGGCCCTTATCTGTTCCTAAATCCAGGAATCAGAAAAAGGGCCAAAATGAAGCTTTGGGCCAAGGAGGGTCGGCTGAGAAGAATCATGGGACTTATCGTGGAGCACACTCGGGTATTGTGGGGGATTTGAGGGGGAGCGTGGCGGACACGGGAGTGGATCAGCCTGTGACATCATTAACCATGTGGATCCTCAATCCGCTTGACTTTCTGGGATTTCTGTAAACCAGTCAGGGATGGAGGGATGGGAGGGAGGAATGGGAGGGGGATAGGGCAATTTGCTGGGGGAGGAGAGTGGAGGGAGGAGGAAGACAGGGGGGAAGGGGAGTGAGTTTGGGAAGTGTTGTATAGAGCCCGCAGACATGTGATGAGACAAACATCCCAGAGTCGCCATAAGACTTTGCACAAATGTTCTGTATCTGCTGTAACACACAAAAGGCTTAGGTCTACTTTTTGCATATAAAATTACAGTGGCTCCAAAAGTATTGGGAAAGTGGCAATTTGTTCATTTGTTTTGGCTCTGTATACTAGGACGTTGGATTTGAAATGATTCAATGACTATGAGGTTAAGGTGCAGAATGTCAGCATTAATTTTAGGATATGTTCATCACTGATTCTATTCTTAGATAATATAATGTGTACATGCACACCAAGGTAATTCTTTGTCAGGCCTCATCTTAAATCCAACCAAATCAAAATGTATTGGTCACATACACATATTAATCTGAATTTATTGCGGGTGTAGTGAAATGCTTTTGTTTCTAGCTCTAAAACTGCAGTAGTATCTAACAATTCACAATGATACACACACATCTAAAAAGCAAAAGAATGGAATTAAGAAATATATAAATATTAGGATGCGCAATGTCAGAGTGACATGAACTAAAATACAGTAGAATACAGTATATACATAATATGAAACGAGTAAAGCAGTACGTAAACATTATTAAAGTGACTACTGCCTCTAAGTTGCAGGGTTGAGTAACCGAGTGGTAGCTGACAAGTGATGGCTATTTAACAGACTGATGGCCTTCAGACACAAGCTGCTTTTCAGTCTCTCGGTCCCAACTTCAATTTACCTGTACTGACCTCGCCTTCTGGATGGTAGCTTGGGTGGTTGATGTCCTTGAGGATCTTTGTGGCCTTCCTGTGACATCGGGTGATGTAGGTGTCCTGGAGGTCAGGCAGTGGGGCCCTGGTGATGCGTTAGGCTGACCGCACCAAATCAAATCCAATCAAATGTATTTATATAGCCCTTCGTACATCAGCTGATATCTCAAAGTGCTGTATAGAAACCCAGCCTAAAACCCCAAACAGGAAGCAATGCAGGTGTTGAAGCACATTGGCTAGGAAAAACTCTCTAGAAAGGCCAAAACCTAGGAAGAAACCTAGAGAGGAACCAGGCTATGAGGGGTGGCCAGTCCTCTTCTGGCTGTGCCGGGTGGAGATTATAACAGAACATGGCCAAGATGTTCAAATGTTCATAAATGACCAGCATGGTCAAATAATAGGTCTGGGACAGATAGCACGTCCGGTGAACAGGTCAGGATTCCATAGCCGCAGGCAGAACAGTTGAAACTGGAGCAGCACCACCCTCTGGAGAACCCTGCAGTTGCGGGCGGTGCAGTTGCCGTACCAGGCGGTGATACAGCACAACAGGCTGCTCTCAATTGTGCATCTGTAAAAGTTTGTGAGGGTCTTAGGGGCCAAGCCAAATTTCATCAGCGTCCTGAGGTTGAAGAGGCACTGTGGCGCCTTCTTCACCACACTGTCTGTGTGGGTGGACCATTTCAGTTTGGAAGTGATGTGTATGCCGAGGAACTTGAAGCTTTCCAAATTCTCCACTGCAGTCCCGTCGATGAAGTCCACGATCAGCTCATTTGTTTTGTTGACTTTGAGGGATAGGTTATTTTCCTGGCACCACTGCGCCAGGGCCCTCACCTCCTCCCTGTACGCTGTCTCGTCATTGTTGGCAATCTGGCCTACTACTTTTGTGTCGTCTGCAAACTTGATGATTGAGTTGGAGGCGTGCATGGCCACACAGTCATAGGTGAACAGGGAATACAGGAGGGGGCTGAGCACACGCCCTTGTGTTGAGGATCAGCGAAGGAGAGATGTTATTTAATACCTTCAACACCTCGGGGTGGCCCGTCAGGAAGTGCAGGACCCAGTTGCACAGTGCGGGGTCGAGACCCAGGGCCCCAAGCTTAATGATGAGCTTGGAGGGTACTATGGTGTTGAAGATTGAGCTATATTCAATGAACAGCATTCATACATAAGTATTCCTCTTGCACAGATGGGATAGGGTAGTGTGCCGTGCGATGGCACTTGCATCGTATGTGGATCTATTGGGAAGGTATGCAAATTTAAGTGAGTCTAGGGTGTCAGGTAAGTTAGAGGTGATATGATCCTTAACTACTCAAAGCATTCCGTGATGACAAAAGTGAGTGCTAAGTGGTGATATTCGTTTAGTTCAGTTACCTTTGCATTCTTGGGTACAAGAACAATGATGGACATCTTGAGGCAAGTGGGGACAGCAGACTAGGATAGGGAGAGATTGAATATGTCCGGAAACACTCCAGCCACCTGGTCTGCGCATGCTTTGAGGACGTTGCTAGGGATGCCGTCTGGGCCGGCAGCCTTGCGAGGGTTAACACACTTAAATGTCTTACTCATGCCGGCCACAGAGAATGAGAGCACACAGTCATTGGTAGCGGGCCGAGTCGTTGGCACTGTGTTATCCTCAAAGCAGGTGAAGAAGGTTTTCAGCTTGTCCGGGAGCAAGACGTCGATGTCTGCAACGTGGCTGGTTTTCCCTTTTTAATGCGTGATTGTCTGTAGACCCTGCCACAAACATGTCATGTCTGTACTGACGTTTTGCCTGTTTGATTGCCTTACGGAGGGAATAACTACACTGTTTGTATTCGACCATATTTCCAGTCACCTTACCATGGTTAAATGCGGTGGTTCGTGCTTTCAGTTTTGCGCGAATGCTGCCATCTATCCACGGTTTCTGGTTTGGGTAGGTTTTAACAGTCATTATGGGAATAACATCCCCTATACACTTCCTGAGGATTCGGAACATATCCCAGTCCACATGATAAAAACTATTTTGAAGCATGGACCGATTGGTCAGACCAGCATTGAATAGACCTGAGCACGGGTGCTTCCTGTTTGAGCTTCTGCCTATAGAATGGGAGGAGCAAAATGGAGTCGTGATCAGATTTTTTGAAGGGCGGGGGAGGGCCTTGTAGGCATCCCGAAAAGGGGGAGTAGCAGGGGTCAGGCGTTTTTCCAGCACGAGTACTACAGTCCATGTGTTGATAGAACTTCGGTAACATTTTCCTCAAATTAGCCAGTCACAATAAAGGCGGCCTCAGGGTATGTGTTTTCCAGTTTGCACAAAGTCCAGTGTAGTTATCTGAGGGCCGTCGAGGTATCGGCTTGAGGGGGAATATGCACGCTGTGACTATAATCGAAGAGAATTATCTTGGGAGGTAATACAATCGGCTTTTGATTCTAGGTTGGGTGAACAAAATTACTTGAGTTTCTGTACGTTATCACAATCACACCATGAGTAGTTAATCATAAAACGTACACCATCGCCTTTCTTCTTCCCGGAGAGTTCTTTATTCCTGTCAGAGCGATGTGCTGAGAACCCAGCTGGCTGTATGGACGGGGACAGTATATCCGGAGAGAGCCATGATTCCATGAAACAGAGTATTTTACAGTCCCTGATGTCTCTCTGGAAGGAGATCCTCACCCTGAGCTTGTCTACTTTGTTGTCTATTAGCAAGCAATATACTCTGAAGCGGTGGATGGTGTCCCCGCCTCCTGAGTCGGACTAGAAGTCCACTCCATATACCTTTTCTCCGCCAGCGGCATCTTGGAGCAGCCTCTGGTATAAGTTAAATTGCCCTGGGGGGTAAGAACAAAGGATCCAATTCGGGAAAGTCATATTCCTGGTCGTAATGCTGGTGAGTTACCACTGCAGTTATATCAACTTGCTAGCTACTTCCAGAAATCTAAGTGAGAGAGAACAGCTCACTGAACATTACTCGCTCTAGCAGAGCTGGTTAGGCTGTTATGTTATCCAGTGCGTTGGTGACTGCAACTGTGCTGTTAGATTGTCCGTCCGTAAATTCAGAGCATTTCGTATTCAGAGTGTTGACAACGGCAGTCAAGCACACAAGCTAACTGGCTAACTTGTGTGGGAGAAAGATGTACATATAGGGAGGAACATAATACTGTAACACAAGAGAAAGATACACTTAGAGTGCATTTGCCATTCTGGTAAAATGCATTGTCTATTGTATAGGACAGGAGACAGGAGTAAGGCCATGAGAGCATAGGACAGCTGGACAAACCAAGGTCAGAGGTACATACAAAGGAGAGGGTCAGCCAAATGACCAACTGATGGACTATAGACATAGGGCATATATTTTTAGGACATGAACAGAAGAGACACATAGTCTACTAGTCCTAACAAGGACAAGCCAAACATAAGGGGCCCATAGGATAAGATGGGCATGTATTATTTTTGGGACATGAAGAGGTCCTGTCACCATTATAACTTGACTAAAAGCAGATATGGGCGTTATTGGGCGTGAACAAGCAGGATGCACAGATTTGGATATAATGGTGGCAGATGGACTGAGGGAAGTAACTTCATTTGCATGTGGGATGGACTCATATGTTGTATGTGTATAAATCAGAGCCAGTGCTCTGGAAAAGTGTGTGTTCCGCGGACCATCTAGGCTTCTGATATGTTTGTATTAAAAGCCTATATTGAATTCACAAGTTCTTGTAAGTGTTAAATTTTGTTACGATTCTCCACGACACTTGCTAGCCACTTCCAGACACATAATGAGAGAACACCGCACTCTGACCATTTTGCTCACTCTAGCAGAGCGGGTTAGGCTGTTTTCATGTTATCCAGAGAGTTGGTGACTGTAACTGTGCTGCTGGTAACAATTTAATTACGTTTTTTTGCTGACGTTTACTGACACTGGCCATATTCAATGGGTGTTGAGCAGATTGAAAAATCTGTTGTTCTGCCCCTGAACAAGGCAGTTAACCCACTGTTCCTAGGCCGTCAGTGTGAAGAAGAATTTATTCTTAACTGACTTGCCCAGTTAATTTTTTTAAAAGTTTAAAAAAGGTTAAAAATAAAAATAAATATTTGTGCAAGGAGGAGCACTGCCAGAGCCCTGCAAAATGACCTCCAGCAGGCCACAAATGTGCATAAGTCTGCTCAAACGGTCAGAAACAGACTCCATGAGGGTGGTATGAGGGCCCGACGTCCACAGGTGGGGGTTGTGCTTACAGCCCAACACCGTGCAGGACGTTTGGCATTTTCCAGAGAACACCAAGATTGGCAAATTCCCCACTGGCACCCTGTGCTCTACACAGATGAAAGCAGTTTCACACTGAGCACATGTGACAGATGTGACAGAGTCTGGAGACGCCGTGGAGAACGTTCTGCCGCCTGCAACATCCTCCAGCATGACCGGTTTGGCGGTGGGTCAATCATGGTGTGGGGTGGCATTTCTTTGGGGGGCCGCACAGCCCTCCATGTGCTCGCCAGAGGTAGCCTGACTGCCATTATGTACCGAGATGAGATCCTCAGACCCCTTGTGAGACCATATGCTGGTACGGTTGGTCCTGGGTTCCTCTTAATGCAAGACAATGCTAGACCTCATATGGCTGGAGTGTGTCAGCAGTTCCTGCAAGAGGAAGGCATTGAAGCTATGGACTGGCCCGCCCGTTCCCCAGACCTGAATCCAATTGAGCACATCTGGGACATCATGTCTCGCTTCATCCACCAACACCACGTTGCACCACAGACTGTCCAGGAGTTGGCGAATGCTTTAGTCCAGGTCTGGGAGGAGATCCCTCAGGAGACCATCCGCCACCTCATCAGGAGCATGCCCAGGCATTGTAGGGAGGTCATACAGGCACGTGGAGGCCACGCACACTACTGAGCCTCATTTTGACTTGTTTTAAGGACATTACATCAAAGTTAGATCAGCCTGTAGTGTGGTTTTCCACTTTAAATTTGAGTGTGACTGCAAATTCAGACCTCCATGGGTTGATAAATTTGATTTCCATTGATTATTTTTGCGTGATTTTGTTGTCAGCTATGTAAAGAAAAAAAGTATTTAATAAGAATATTTCATTCATTCAGATCTAGGATGTGTTATTTTAGTGTTCTCTTTATTTTTTGAAGCAGTGTAATATGCTTCAAAACACTTCTACGTTAATGTGGATTCTACCATGTTTACAGATAATCCTGTTTGATATTTGTGCATAGATAACTTTCTCAGTCATCATTATTCAGGATTAATTCAGGATTATACATAATCATGGTAGCATCCATCTTATGTACTCCAAAAGGGTCACATTAGATTCTGTAGAAATGCAGGAAATGAACTTTAAATGCCCAGAACATTCTGAGGGAGGACCCCCAGACCCCCTGCAAGGTTATGTCCCCCCCACATCGAAAACCAAAGTTGCACCCCTGGATAACACAGACAGTTTGGCAACACCTCTGAGCTCAAACACTTTCACAGTTTAATTATGACCGCACCAGCAGCTCTAATCTATAGCTTTGATCGTAATAGCCCTACAGATGTAGAATCTTAGTTTGCTACAGCAGAAAAATAATCCTGCTGCAACAGGAAATCATTAACTATGTGAATTATAATTATTGGACATTTTATGACTTTGATAAACAAGTAGGTGTAGCTCTTACATTCACACACACACACACACACACACACACACACACACACACACACACACACACACACACACACACACACACACACACACACACACACACACACACACACACACACACACATACTATACACCTTTGTCCACCAGTAAACACATACACTCACTCACCCCCCAGGCACCATACTCCCTCATGTTTGTCAGTGTTGTGCTTATTATCTGTCAGCAGCTCTGTCCGGACCAGTTGGTTGATGGTTGGAGTTTGTTGAGGTGTTGTTTTTTTCTCCTGTTGTTAGTCTCCGTGTTAATTACTAATCTCACGGTCCAGCGGCAGAAGCTAACGGTGCTAACTCCCTCTCGCTAATGAGGGGGAAACCAGACAAACAGACAGGATTTACGACACAAAGCACACACACACACTTGCACAGACTTGCACACACACACACAAGTGCATAGACGCTCACACACACGCACACACACACAGGCGCACTCTCTCAAACAACAGATGCTGTATGTAAAAACAGACTCACAATGCATACACACCATAAGCCAAAGCATGGCGAAATGCTAGACCAGCAAAATCTAACCACCCCCCCAGACCAGATGCACCTCCGCCAGAATCGAACAGACATTCGACTCACCCACTCCACCTACCCTGTTCCATCCTGTCTCTTCCTCCACAATTAATGACCCCACTGACGACCGAACCAGCGTTGGTGAGGCACGGAGTGGGGGGACCGTCTTAAGGGAGTTTGTATCGGAGTCAGGGGAGTGGAAGGTGTGTGTGTATAGGACGCGCTGAGTTAGGCAGCTCTGTTCTGGGTTCAGGTGATCAGTACTGTACATACAATATGGTACGCCTCAAGGGGACCGAGTGGCCCATGTATCTGTATGCGTGTTGTGTGTGTGTATAAGTTATTGTGTGTGTGTGTGTGTGTGTGTGTGTGTGTGTGTGTGTGTGTGTGTGTGTTGGAGGCAGACGCAGCAGTTTTAAACGCCAAGCACTAAGGGAGCAGCGATGGCCACCCATCAGCGTTTTTTCCCCGGTCACGTTCCGAGGCGGGGGGTAGGGGGGAAGGACGTTAACCCTCCTGTCCAGGACCTCCCCTCTCTCCCGTCTAGGTTTTGAACAGAGGGTGGACGGTACACTGCCGTAGGGGTGCGTTCGGCACCCACACTGATGAAGGAGAAGAGCCGTCACTACAGAGAGTTAGAACAATGGAGGGGTTCAAACAAACTGCTGTTAGAGACGCAAACTACCATCTTTACTACAGCCTCCAGGCTGAGGCCTGTCTCTCTCTTTTTTTATCCACCCATCTCGCTCTCTTTCTGTAGTCTATAGTTTGTCTTTCTCACTATCTACCTTTGAGTGGCTCAAAGGGAGCCTGTGTCTTTTGTCAAAGAGACGTCAGTGATTCTATCCTCTTCGGCGCTTTGTGCGTTTGATTACACATGTTTATGTGTAGGAAGTTGTTTGCTCAGCCTTTCTTTGTGTTGTGTGTATGGAAGGTTGTGTGTGTGTGTGTATGCATATATACAGTATATATACCGAGTGTATACCAGGTGTGAGTGTTCTGTTAAACCTATTTGCTGCAGTGCAGACACAAGGTCTGTCTCAAATATACATACACATGATTAGCAGATGTTAGATGGTATAAAATACAGTAGATACATATGAGATGAGTAATGTAGGATATGTAAACATTATTAAAGTGGCATTATTTAAAGTGACTAGCGATACCTTTATTAAATACTTTTATTAAAGTGGCCAGTGATTTAAGTCTGTATGTTGGCAGCAGCCTCTCTATGGGGCGGCTGGTAGCCTAGTGGTTAGAGCATTGGACTAGTAACCGAAAGGTTGCAAGTTTGAATCCCTGAGCTGACAAGGTACAAATCAGTTGTTCTGTCCCTGAACAAGGCAGTTAACCCACTGTTCCTAGGCCATCATTGAAAATAAAAATGTCTTCTTAACTGACTTGCCTAGGTAAAATAACATGTTAGTGATGGCTGTTTAACAGTCTGATAACCTTGAGATAGAAGCTGTTTTTCAGTCTCTTGGTTCCAGCTTTGATGCACCTGTACTGACCTCGCCTTCTGGATGATAGCGGGGTGAACAGGCAGTGGCTCGGGTGGTTGTAGTCCTTGGTGATCTTTATGGCCTCCCTGTGACATTGGTGTCCTGGAAGGCAGGTAGTTTGCCCCCGGTGATGCGTTGTGCAGACCTTTCCACCCTCTGGAGAGCCTTGCGGTTGAGGGTGGTGCAGTTGCCGTACCAGGTTGTGATACAGCCCGACAGGATGCTCTCAATTGTGCATCTGTAAAAGTTTGTCAGGGCTTTGGGTGACAAGCCCAATTTCTTCAACTTCCTGAGGTTGAAGAGGCACTGTCGCGCCTTCTTCACCAAGCTGTCTGTGTGGGTGGACCATTCAAGTTTGTCCGTGAGGAACAAACTTCACCGCTGAGGAACTAAAAACTTTCCACCTTCTCCACTACTGTCCCGTCGATATGGGTAGGGGGTGCTCCCTCTGCTGTTTCCTGAAGTCCTGATCATCTCCCTTGTTTTGTTGACGTTGAGTGAGAGGTTATTTTCCCTGACACCACGCTCCCGAGGGCCCTCACCTCCTCCCTGTAGGCTTTCTCATCGTTGTTGGTAATCAAGCCTACCACTGTAGTGACGTCTGCAAACTTGATGATTGAGTTGCAGGTATGCATGGCCACTCAGTTGTGGGTGAACAGGGAGTACAGGTGTCTGTAAGTTACTGACCGCTGGATGAAAACATGTTACTGATGTTCGATTCCTCCATTCACACAAAGCTTTCCATGACATCAATGCACAATTTCCACTAAAGTTGGCATTGTATATACCTCAGAATACAGTAAGGCCCTGTGTGTTAGGCCCCTAGGCCCTTACATACATCACACATACACACTACATCAGGAGTGTATCACACAGGAACATTCAGACATACATACCCTGTCCTAATGTGTGTGTTCAGCTCCAGGTAACTGTATCTGTCTGTGTACTTTCTATCTCCCTCCATGTCAAAGATCCACACGTAAGTGAAACAGCCTCTGGGCGACAACAGACACACAGTGAAACACACAGTCAAAAACAAGTGTGTTTTAGTTAAAGGGAAATGCTTCAGTCTTCCACACACACAGCAAGCAATTGGTTACGTATAAACCCTGAAGAAAGACAAACAGAGAGATAGAGAGTGAGACAGACAGACAGACAGACAGACAGACAGACAGACAGACGGACGGACGGACGGACGGACGGACGGACAGATGAAATCAGAAAGAGGGAAAAGGAAAGGCAAGCTAAAGAATGAAAAATATGCCATAAAATTGCATCAACGTACTGTGTCTTGTGTGCTTCAGCGATAATTACATCTTCAGTTTATTTTTGTAGATCTGAAGTTATCAGTAAGTTAGTCCGGCTGTGTCAATATGTGAAGTTGCTCACATGTTCTCAGTGTTCTGTGACATTAGATGTTGTGGTTGATTCATGTTTATGAGGCATAATGAATGCTCTGCATTCTCTCAACAGCCTGTGGTAGCATTGATGAGCTGGACTGAGTGCTGACACATACTATTCCATGAAAGACTTGGTTATGACCATTGCATATTTTATTTCTCCATATTGACCCTTGCCCCCACATGCCAACACAGTTTGGCCTGAGGGGGAACCTTATCATTGAATACGATAACATAGAGAGTCTGGCAACACCACTGTGCTCAAACTCATTCGCGGTCCTATTACGGTCATGAGTCTCGACCGCTCTAGCAGCTCTAATCTATAGCTCTGATCAAAAGAGCCCTAGAGATGTAGGATCTTAATTTGAGAAAATTATCCTGCAGCAACAGGAGATTGTGGATTATAAATAATGGACATATCTGTAGGGGTTGATACATTTTTCTTAAGGGAAAATCAAGTAGAAATTACAAACTTCAGAAGCCTTTAAACCTTAAATACACTGCAAGTATTAAATGTCCTGCATTGCAGGAAAGTTCTCCTGCAACAGGGTGATCAAATTAATATCTGGTTAGTGCACTATATAGGGAATGTAGCGCTCTACATACGTAGGAAAAGGGTGCCATTACGAACACAGGCAAGGTCTAAGGACAGAACACCAGACCACTCTCTAAGGACCTATCTGTCCACTTCCTGATGAATAAAATATTTTATTGTTGTGATCGATGACCCTGCAGCCAATCCCTAACCACACGGTCACTGTCCCTGCATGCTGTCGCAATGTGCATTCTAGCCAATGAGGTGGCAGACTTGCATGTGAACAACAGGCAGAAATATTTATTCTTAAAGTTGGCAGAATCTCACGCACATCCACTTACACTGAGTGTACATAGCATTTAAGAACACTTGCTCTTTCCATGACATTGACTGGCCAGGTGAATCCAGATTAAAACTATGATCTCTTATTGATGTCACTTGTTAAATCAAATCAAATCAAATTGTATTTGTCCCATGCGCCGAATACAACAAGTGTAGACTTCACCATGAAATGTTTACTTACAAGCCCTTAACCAACAGTGGAGTTCAAGAAGAAGAAAATATTTACCAAGTAGACTAAAATAAAAAGCAATAATAAAAGGGTCAATGTAAATTGTCCGGTGGCGATTTAATGAATTGTTCAGCAGTCTTATGGCTTGGGGGTAGAAGCTGTTGAGGAGCATTTTGGTCCCAGACTTGGCGCTCCAGTACCGCTTGCGGTAGCAGAGAAAACAGTCTATAACTTGGGTGACTGGAGTCTCTGACAATTATAGGAGCTTTCCTCTGACACGCCTATTATATAGGTCCTGGATGACAGGACGCTTGGCCCCAGTAATGTATTGGGACGTTCACACTACCATCTCTAGCACCTTACGGTCAGATGCCGAGCAGTTGCCATATCAGGTGGTGATGCAACCAGTCTCTCGATGTAGAACATTTTGAGGATCTGGGGACCCATGCCAAATCTTTTCAGTCTCCTGAGGGGGAAAAGGTTTTGTTGTGCCCTCTTCACAACTGTCTTGGTATGTTTGGACCATGATAGCTCATTGGTGATGTGGACACCAAGAAACTTGAAACTCTTGACCCGCTCCACTACATCCCGTTGATGTTAATGGGGGACTGTTCGCCCCGCCTTTTCCTGTAGACCACGATCAGCTCCTTTGCCTTGCTCACATTGAGGGAGAGGTTGTTGTCCTGGCACCACACTGACAGTTCTCTGATCTCCTCCCTATAGGCCATCTCATTGTTGTCGGTGATCAGGCCTACCACTGTTGTGTCGTCAGCAAACTTAATGATGGTGTTGGAGTCATGTTTGGCCACGCAGTCATGGGTGATCAGGGAATGCAGGAGGAACTAAGTACACACACATGAGGAGCCCCAGTGTTATGGATCAGCGTGGCAGACGTGTTGTTGCCTACTCTTACCACCTGGGGTGGCCTGTCAGGAAGTCCAGGATCCAGTTGCAGAGGGAGGTGTTTAGTCCCAGAGTCCTTAGCTTAGTGATGAGCTTCGTGGGCACTATGGTGTGGAATGCTGAGCTGTAGTCAATGAAAAGCATTCTCACATAGGTGTTCCTTTTTTCCAGGTGAGAGAGGGCAGTGTGGAGTGCGATTGAGATTGCATCATCTGTGGATCTGTTGCGGCGGTATGCGAATTGGAGTGGGTTTAGGGTGTCCGGGAGGATGCTGTTGATGTGAGCTATGACCAACCTTTCAAAGCACTTCATGACCTACGTGAGTGCCACGGTCAGCTCATGCTTTGAGTAGACATCCTGGTAATCCGTCTGGCCCAGCGGCTTTGTGAATGTTAACTTGTTTAAAGGTTTTGTTCACATAGGCTACCGAGAGTGTTATCACACAGTCATCCAGAACAGCTGGTGCTCTCGTGCATGATTCAGTGTTGCTTGCCTCGAAGCGAGCATAAAAGGCATTTAGCTCGTCTGGTAGGCTCTCATGACTGGGAAGCTCGCGTCTGGGTTTCCCTTTGTAGTCCGTAATAGTTTTCAAGCCCTGCCACATCCGATGAGCATCAGAGCCGTTGAAGTAGGATTCAATCTTAATCCTGTATTGACGCTTTGCTTGTTTGATGGTTTGTCTGAGGGCATAGCGGGATTTCTTATAAGCGTCTGGATTAGTCTCCCGCTCCTTGAAAGCGGAAGCTCTAGCCTTTATCTCGATGCAGATGTTGCCTGTAATCCATGGCTTCTGGTTGGGATATGTACGTACAGTCACTGTGAGGACGACCTCATTGATACACGTATTGATGAAGTCGATGACTGAGATGGTGTACTCCTGCCATTGGATGAATCCCGGAACATATTCCAGTCTGTGGTAGCAAAACAGTTCTGTAGTGTAGCACCGTCATCTGACCACTTCCATATTGAGCGAGCTACTGGTACCTCCTGCATTAGTTTTTGCTCGTAAGCAGGAATCAGGAGGATAGAATTATGGTCAGATTTGCCAAATGGAGGGCCAAATGGAGCTTTGTATGCATCTCTGTGTGTGGAGTAAAGGTGGTCTAGGATTGTTTTTCCCTGGTTGCACATGTGACATGCTGGTAAAAATTTGTTAAAACTGATTTAAGTTTGCAGCATTAAAGTGACAGGAGCGCCGCTGCTGGTAAAAATTTGTTAAAACTGATTTAAGTTTGCCAGCATGGAGTAAACAATTAACAAGTCCCCGGCCACAGGAGCGGCGCTAAATAAATAAAAACAGTATGGGTGAGCATTTTCTTCTTCACTTATGGCCTTATAGAGTTGGTTGAGAGCGCTCTTAGTGCCAGCTTTGTTTGGATTTATCGGTGGTGACCGTGTTACCTAGCCTGTGGTAGTAAATAGACTGCTACGCCTAGGGCGTTGGGGAATAATACAGATAACAGGGGTATAAAGAGTGGAACTAGAGAACTCTCTTGGTAGATAGTGCAGTCTACATCTTATTATAAGGTACTCTACATCAGGCGAGCAATACCTCGAGACTTCATCGCGCACCAGCTGTTATTGACAAAAAGACACACACCCCTACCCCTCGTATTACCAGAGGTAGCGTCTCTGTTCTGCCGGTGCATGGAAAATCCCACAAGCTCTATGTTGCCCGTATCTTCACCACGTCTCGGTGAAACATAAGATGTTACCGTTTTTAATGTCCCGTTGGTAGGATAATCTTAATCGTAGGTCATCGATTCCATTGTCAAGTGATTGCGCGTTAGCGAGAAGAATGGAAGGCAGTGGGAGTTTACTCGCTCGCCTCCAGATTTTCATATGATCTGCGGCACCTTTTCCAGGCGTCTTTTCTTCACGCGAAAGGCGTGGATCTGGGCCTGTTCCAGTGAAAGCAGGATCCTTCTCGCCAGACTCGTCGGACTCGTTAAAGGAAAATGTTTCTTTCAGTACGCGGTGAGTAATCGCTTTTCTGATGTCCAGAAGCTATTTTCAGTCATAAGAGATATAAGCAGCAACATTATGTACACAATAAGTAAACAAAAATATAAGTTACACATAACGCAATGAAAATAACAAAATAGCACAATTGGTTGGGAGAATGTAAAACCTCAGCCATGTTTTTCAGTGCCATCTTTACAAAATCCACCTCAATCAGTGTAAATGAAGGGAAAGAGACAAGTTAAAGAAGGATTTATAAATCTTGAGACAATTGATACATCTATTGTGTATGTGTGCCATTCAGAGAGTGAATGGGAAAGACAACAGATTGAAGTGCCCTTGAACTGGGTATGGTAGTAGGTGCCAGGCGCACTGGTTTGTGTCAAGAACTGCAACGCTGCTGTGTTTCCCGTGTGTATCATGTTTGGTGCACCACTCAAAGGACATCCAGCTAACTTGACACAGTTGTGGGGAGCTTTGGAGTCGACATGGACAAGCATCTATGTGGAACACTTTCGAGACCTTGTAGAGTTCATGCCCTGACGAAATTAAGCTGTTCCGAGGGCGAAAGGGGGTGCAACTCAATATTAGGAAGGTGTTCCTAATGTTTGGTGTACTCAGTGTATATCTGCACATTCGCAACAACCTAAGCATTAGAACACTTCTATTAAATAAAATAGGCCTCACGTAGCAAATGAGCAATTCCATTTTATGTTGAACAGATTCAACACGCTCATTGACCTCCATACAAAAAATCCCCACTTCCTTCAACCCCCAAGTCTAAGACTGCTGAACAATTAATAAAATCACCACCGGACAATTTACGTTGACCTCCCCCTCCCTTTTGTACACTGCCGCTACTCGCTGTTTATTATCACTTCACCCCCACCTACACGTACAAATGACCTCAACTAACCTGTAACCCCACACACTGACTCGGTACCGGTGCCCCCTGTATATAACCTCATTATTGTTATTCTTATTGTGTTACTTTTTAATTATTACTTTTTATTTTAGTCTACTTGGTAAATATTTTCTTAACTCTTCTTGAACTGCACTGTTGGATAAGGGCTTGCAGGTAAGCATTTCACTGTAAAGTATTCGGCGCATGTGACAAATAAAGTTTGATTTGATTTGAATGTAGAATAGAAGTAAAGAATTGTTGAGAAGAAAGGGGAGAAAGAGAATCCGCTTGCATGGTAGTCGACCGCTTCATGAGTAGCTGTCTGTCAATCACCATGTGCATCTGAATTTAGCCACGCCTTCAATAATTTAGGAAATGGAGGAGAGAGAGAGAGCAGGCCCAAGTAGAGCACCTGTCCCTCTATACTCTAAACACCAAACACCAACACAATTATACAGTTTCTTCACCTGTCCTAGAACAGGACAGAACGCCAGCTCTAAACTAACTGTGGACAACAGAATGTGTCCTGTACCAACAGACTAAATGTACTTTACAACAGTCTACCCTCATCTTGCCCAATCGCCTCCCACCTCTCACACCCACCTGTCCCTATGCATCGGCAGAGAACTGAGGTAGATGGAAAGATTAAAAGAGTGAAAAGGGAAGGTGGGATGACAGGAGCGGAAAAAGGAAAACTGAATTATGAATTATTCACTGAATGGTCTGGCATGATTTAATATCTTCTTCCCCTCCTCTCCTTTATCGCTCTCTCTCTCTCTCTCTGACAGCACTTCTCCGCTGTTGTTTCTTTTTTTGTGTCTATCATGTTCATTTGGAGAGAGGTAGACAGGCAATGGTGGGGAGAGAGAGAAAGAGAGAGGGCGAGAAAGAGAGGTGGAAAGTGAGCGACAGAGGTAGAAAGGGGGAGAAGGGTATAGAGAGAGAAAGAAGGGTGAAAGAAGACACCTGCTAATGTGTGCCGTCAGACAAAAGTAGAGATTAGCTTTATCCTAAATAAATCTAAAAAGTTTAACACCCCACTCCCAACCGCCCATCACCACCACAACACATCCCTTCCTCCCCCTCCGCTCCCCAGACTATGTAACACATCCTTTCCTCCCCCCTGCTAACCACATTAAACTGTCGAAGTGTTTACAAACAGTGTTTTTACACTGTGTTTGCAACAGTTTCTGTGTGTGACAGTTTGTTCTCGTGTCAGATGGGGGATCGGTGATAAGGAATGACTTCCTCAGACTTCCTCAGAAATCAAGGTAGATATTTGAATCACACAGCAAAAACATTGAAGGCTACAGAAGCCTGTTCCACTCTTGCTTTGATTTGAAAGGAAATATTTCCCTAATGTCTAAGGACCTTCAATGGGAATTAGGATTTTTTTTTCTTTCTCTGTCTCAAGACATTCACTAGCATTCAATTGATTTGACATACAGTGCAGTCAGAAAGGATTCAAACCGGTTGACTTTTTCCACATTTTGTTGGTTTTCAAAGTGGGATTAAAATTGATTTAATTGAAATTGTTTGTCAACGATTTCCACAAATCATTCTGTCATCTCAAAGTGGAAGACAAATTCAAAAATGTGTAAAAGAAAATCTCCCAAAAATATATGAAAGTAAATTACTAATATATCTTGATTAGATAAGTATTCAACCCTCTGAGTCAATACATGTTAGTATGAACTTTGGCAGTGATTACCACTATGAGTCTTTCTGGGTAAGTCTCTATAACCTTTCCACACCTGTATTGTGCAACATTTTCCCATTATTCTTTTCAAAATTCTTCATGTTCTGTCAAATTGGTTGTTGATCATCGATAGACAACCATGTTCAGGTCTTGCAAAAGATTTTCAAGCAGATTTTATGTCATAACTGAAACTCGGCCACTCAGGAACATTCACTGTCTTCGTGGGAAGCAACTCCAATGTAGATTTGGCCTTGTGTTTTAGGTTATTGTCCTGCTGAAGGGGGAAATCATCTCCCAGTGACTGGTGGAAAGCAGACTGAACCAGGTTTTCCTCTAGGATTTTGCCTGTGCTTAGCTCTATTCCGTTTATTTTTTATCCTGAAAAACCTAATGATTACAAACATATTCAAAACAACATGCAGCCAACACCTTGCCTGAAAATATGGAGAGCGGTACTCAGTAATGTGTTGTATTCGATTTACCCCAAACATAACACTTTGTATTCAGGACAAAAAGTGAATTGCTTTGACACAATTCTTTGCAGTATTACTTTAGTGTCTTGTTGAAAACAGGATGCATGTTTTGGAATATTTGTATTGCGTACATGCTTCCTTCTTTTCACTCTGGCAATTAGGTTAGTATTGTGGAGAAACTATAATGTTGTCCTCGGTTTTCTCCTATCACGTCCATTAACCCCCTAGAGTCCATAATAAGAAACATAATAACAACATCCCCTTCAAAATCTGTCAGTTTAACTTTTATGGCTACAGGGGCAGTATTGAGTAGCTTGGATGAAAGGTGCCCATATCAAACAGCCTGCTCCTCAGTCATAGTTGCTAATATTTGCATATTATTAGTAGTATTGGATAGAAAACACTCTGACGTTTCTAAAACTGTTTGAATGATGTCTGTGAGTATAACAGAACTCATATTGGCAGGCAAAATCCTGAGTTGAAATCAAAACAGGAAGTCAGAAATCTGAGCTTGTATGTATTCACCAGAGTCCCCAATGAAATCCCCTTGAGATATGAATGATGTTGCACAGCCTAGTGGTTCCACTAGATGTCAACCATCAATAGAAATTATAATGAGGCTTCTATGTTGTTGTGGGAGTGAATGAGAGCAGAATATATCAGATGTCCATCAAGCAGCCATTTTGTGATCGCGATTTTTCCTCATGGTAGTCACTTGCGTTCCATTGCTCACGAAGACAAGAAGGAATACTCCGGTTGGAACTTTATTGAAACTATATGTTATATAGTTTATATGAAACTATATGTTAAATTCTGTACTTAGTTTGAAATGTTTCTTTGTCCGGTAATATCACTTTTTGAAGTTTTTGTCCGATATAACGCTGACCAGAATTAGCGTTTGGATATGTATACCAAACGCGCTAACAAAAGAAGGTATTTGGACATAAATAACGGACATTTTCGAACAAAACAAACATTTATTGTGGACCTGGGATTTCTGGAGTGCTTTCTGATGTAGATCATCAAAGGTAAGGGAATATTTATCATGTCATTTCTTGTTTATGCAGACGCCAACTTTGCGGCTGTGGTGTTTTTACTTTTGAGCTCCTTCTCAGATCATTGCATGTGTTTCTTTTTCCATAAAGTGTTTTTGAAATCTGACACAGCGGTTGTATTAAGGAGGGGTACAGTATATCTATAATTCCATGTATATAACTTGTATTATCATCTGCATTTATGATGAGTATTTCTGTTGAATGATGTGGCTATGCAAAATCACTTGATGTTTTTGGAACTAGTGAACATAACACGCCAATGTAAACTCAGATTTTTTTGATATAAATATGAACTTTATCAAACAAAACATGCATGTATTGTGTAACATAAAGTCCTATGAGTGTCATCTGATGAAGATAATTCAAGGTTAGTGATTAATTGTATCTTTATTTCTGGTTTTTGTGAATGCTATATTTTGCAGGAAAATGGCTGTGCTTATTGTGGTTTGGTGGAGACCTAACATAATCGTTTGTAGTGCTTACGCAGAAAAGCCTATTTGAAATCGGACACTTTGGTGGGATTAACAACGAGAATAGCTGTAAAATTATATAAAACACATATGTTTTAGGAATTGGAATTATGAGATTTCTGTGGTTTGAATTTGGTGCCCTCTATTTTCACTGGTAGTTGTCATATCGATCCCGGTATCGGGATTGCAGCCATAACAGGTAAGCTAGAGGTATCTGTTTTTCTGCGTTGGATGTGTCGCAATGCACAGCATCCACCAATATCGCACTTATAGTACGCATTTGCGGTATAGGTGGCAGAGCTAGTGCAGTGTTTGTCAGACCATGAGAAATGCAGAAACTCGGTTTTCTTGCGAAAAACGTTTGGAACGTCCAAACGGTTTGATCTATAATCTACTATGACCACCCTATGGAAAGGGGAGACTCTCACAACTCACAAGTGTCACAGGACTTGTCTAAAGGTAACCGGTACTGTTTTTTTCTTTTTAATGAACGGAAGGATGAAGGTAGTTTTGTACCTACCCAAAAAGAGGTTAAACATGTACAAAAAATACACTACCGTTCAAAAGTTTCTGGTCACTTAGAAATGTCCTTGTTTTTGAAAGAAAAAAAATCAAATTTTCTGTACATTAAAATAACATCAAATTGATCAGAAATACAGTGTAGGCAATGTTAATGTTGTAAATGATTATTGTCGCTGGAAATGGCCTATTATCAGCAAACATCACTCCTGTGTTCCAATGGCACATTGTGTTAGCTAATAAATGCATCAGCATTTGTGGGTTTGATTACAGGCTCAAAATGGCCAAAAACAAATAACTTTCTTCTGAAACTCATCAGTCTATTCTTGTTCTGAGAAATTAAGGATATTCCATGTGTGAAATTGCCAAGAAACTGAAGATCTCGTACAACGCTGTGTACTACTCCCTTCACAGAACAGTGCAAACTGTCTCTAACCAGAATAGAAAGAGGAGTGGGAGGCCCCGGTGCACAACTGATCAGAGGACAAGTACATTAGAGTGTTTAGTTTGAGAAACAGACACCTCACAAGTCCTCAACTGCCAGCTTCATTAAATAGTACCCAATTTCTCACATGGAATAGCCTTAATTTCTCAGAACAAGAATAGACTGATGAGTTTCAGAAGAAAGTTATTTGTTTTTGGCCATTTTGAGCCTGTAATCAAACCCACAAATGCTGATGCTTCAGATTCCAAGAACACAGGATGAGATGTTACTATCCTTTGTGCAAGCACTTCCAAGAGTTAATGAACAGTGAGCCTGGTGAAATTTGGGGAGCGCATCATCAGTAGTGTACCTTTGGTTCCTAGGGTGTTTCGGCCTTTCACACTATACACCCTCCCCAAAGGCGGCCAGCGACAGGGTGATCAATCCTACGCTTGCGTCCCATTCCCAATTAGTCATAGGAGTTGCCTTGTTGATGATAGCCAACATCCCATCGGACTATGCATGGCAGGGGCATCCTCCTCCCTGAGTCAAGCATTGTTGACCGCATACCTCCTGGCCCTCTCACTTCGGGGCCCAGCTGGGGTCTTTCCTCTTCATCCAGAGCCACTGACTGCTGCCTTCTGCCGCCTCCGATACAGCTTTGATTGTCGAACGCTGGCTCTGGCCCTTAATTCCAAGGTCTCTAAGCAGTCTGGTTGTAGATGTTGCCACAAAACCTCTGCAACCCACTTCCACTGGTCGGACTTCTGTGTTCCAGCCATGATGCCGTGCTTCGGCAGCTAGATCGGCATAGCGCAGATGCTTTTGCTCATAAGCCTCATCTACTGAGTCCTCCCAGGGTACTGTGAGCTCAATGATGAAGACCTTCTTGAGCGAACGGGACCAGAGCACCATGTCAGGTCTTAGGGTGGTGGTTGCGATCTCCGGAGGAAACACAAGTTGCCGGCCAATGTCAGCTAGCATTTTCCAGTCGTGGGCCAAGCGCAGCTGGTCTCGCTCTAATGGTGTCGAGCCGCGCTTCGGTGGTTTAGCCCCTTCGCGGACAAAGTTTGTCCGTAAGGGGTGTGATGCTGCTGGGGGTGGTAGGGAGTTGGTGGCAGCTCGCTTGTCCTCCAGGGCGGACGCAAGGTTTTTAAGGACTTGGTTGTGACGCCAAGTGTAGCGTCCTTGGGTGAGGCTTGTTTTACACCCTGTGAGAATGTGCCTGAGATTGGCTGGCATGGAACAGAGGGCACAGTCCGGATCTTCACCATACCATTGGTGAAGATGAACTGGAGTTGGAAGGACGTCATATGTTGCTCTGATGGAGAAGCTCAACCGCCTCGCTTCCATGGCCCACAGATCCTTCCAGCTGATCTTCCTCTTCTCCACACTATCCCATCGAGTCCACTGTCCCTGTTTGGAAAGAGAGACTGCCTTGGCCCACCTTGCAGCCTCCTCGTGATGGCGTACTTCCTGCACTACCATCTTCCGCCGCTCTGGTGCAGTGGCCTTACTCCAAGCAGCACGGCTAGTTAGCCCAAGGCCTCCTCTCCCTTGCTGAACATGACCCACAATGTCAGCATGTCTGAGGGCTGCTGTTGCCTCCTGGACTGCTTTTCCTGGCCTCCATTTGCGCCCAGTTGCCAAGGTCGGCGCGTTGTTGCTCACCACTGGGTCTTGAGATTCATTCAGTGTCATCTGGAGCCTGGTTTTTGAACACTTGAATTCCTCTGTCAGACTGGTGAGGGGCAGCTTGAGGACACCATCTCCATAGAGGCCTATGGTGCTAAGGCATCGTGGAACTCCGAGCCACTTCTTTAAGTAGCCTGTGACTCCTCTTTCCATCTTCTCCACTGTTGAGATTGGAACCTCATACACTGCTAAGGGCCACAACACCCGGGGTAGGAGACCAAACTGCAGACACCAGGCCTTTAACTTTCCAGGTAGCTGTGTGTTGTCGATGAACTGTAGGCTACTACTGATGTCTTTGCGCAGCTGTTGCACCTGGTCTTTGTCCTTCAGGCTTGCATCATTCCACCTTCCAAGGCTTTTTACCGGCTGCTCAGACACTGTTGGGATTTGGTCATCTCCGATGAAGAATTTCAGGTCAGAGAGTACTCCCTTCACAATCGAGATGCTGCGTGACTTGGATGGTTTAATCTTCATACGGGCCCAGCTGATGTTCTCCTCAAGTTTTCTGAGCAGTCTCCTGGTGCATGGGACAGTGGTGGTCAATGTTGTAATGTCGTCCATGTAGGCTCTGAGTGGAGGGAGTTGGAAACCAGAGTCGACTCGCTGTCCACCAGCAACCCATTTTGAGGATCTGATGATAACCTCCATTGCCATTATGAATGCCAATGGAGAAATGGTACATCCCGCCATTATACCTACATTCAGGCACTGCCATGAGGTGGTGAACTCTGAGGTGGTGAAGCAGAACTGCAGATCCTGGAAGTACGACTTCACCAGGGTTGTGATGGTGTCCGGTATGTGGAAAAATCTGAAGGCAGACCACAGGAGTTCATGGGGCACAGAGCCAAATGCATTGGCGAGGTCGAGAAAGACTACATGGAGGTCCCTTTTTTCCACCTTGGCCATTTGGATCTGGTGCCAGATCATGCTGGAATGTTCCAAGCAGCCAGAGAACCCTGATATTCCTGCCTTCTGTACAGATGTATCGACGTACGCATTCCTTTGCAGGTACTCGGCCATCCTCTGGGCAATGACCCTAAAGAAGATTTTACCCTCGACATTCAGTAAGGAGATTGGGCGGAATTGGCTGATGTTCACTGCATCCTTCTCCTTAGGGATCAGGACCCCGCCTGCCCTACGCCACACTTTGGGTATTATCTTATTTTTCCAAGCTGTTCTCATAAGCCTCCAGAGGAACCTCAGGACGTATGGTGCGTTCTTATACACTTTGTACGGGACTCCATTTGGCCCCGGGGCTGATGCTGTTCTTGCCCGTCGAACTGTGTTTTCCACCTCTTTCCATGTCGGAGGGCTGGTCTCAATATGATGTCCCGGGGGTTCAATGGGTGGGATATCTGATGGGATGGCCAGATGTTCATGTCGCTTTGAGTCAAAGTTTGTTGTTCTCAGGTGCTCCTCTAGGTCTTTCTTTGTTGTTTTTAGAGCTCCACTTTTTTCCTTCGTGAAGAGACTTTTAAGGAACTTGAAGGGATCTTTATAGAATCGAGTTCTAGTTTGTTCTTTCTTCCTTCTGCGTTTCCGTAGGTTCTCTGCTCTGCGGAGGGATGCCAACCGGGTTTTGATATCAGCCTGAAGTGCCTCTATGCCCTCCTTTTCCACTTCCGAGGCCTTCTTCCACTGTTTCTTAAGCTGTCGCCTTTCTTGTACGAGGCGCTTGATTTCTTGTTGCCTCCTGGAAACTGGTGGGGTTGGAACCTTTCTCCCGCCTTTTGCCTCTTCCACTCCAAATCTTTCTGTCCCGTACTCATAGATAATGTCCCCCATCCTCTCCAACTTCTTCTCCACTGTGCCTCGAAGTTTCTCGAGGGTCAAGGTAAGGTCAGTATTCACTGTTTCCCACAACTTCTTGTCACTGGCGCCAGGCCACTTCACATACGGCCTGTGCCCTGGTAGTCTCCTCTCGACTGCAGGTCTAAGAGGCTCGGTGAGTTCCACTCCTGTTGTTGGTTCCACCTCAGTTGTTACTTCGGTGCTTGAGTTTACGTCCTCCATGACAGTGGTACTGATGCACTGCAAACTATGGTTTGCGTCCAGTTGCTGTGCTTCATTCGACTGATTTGATCGCTTTCGCAGAAAGTAATCAATGCGAGGCCTCTGTCTCTCTTTACCCAAACACCCCTTCTTCCCCTGGTGGATCCTCAACCCATGGTGTGATGTAACTTTCCTCCAACCACAGACACATACCTGCATCTGTTTGTGGCCCGCTGTTGCAGCAGAACTTGTGACAGTTGCTGTGGTGTTCTCTTGTGCTGTGCTCTCATTACTCGTAGTCCTTTCCGGTCCAGTCGTTACCATGTTGTCAGCCGATGAGTCATCTTCCGCCCCCGCTCTCGCAGACTCTAGGGGTATTCTCGTATGTTGACTTTCTGTAGCTAAAGCGGGTGTTTCCAACATACTGCGAAGCATGGGAAACTACAGAAATGGGAAGCTACCCCATGACTGTCCCAGTGGGGTCTATTCCCTCCTGTCAGCCGTCTCTCCGTGCCGCCACAAGGACTTTCCCCTGTTGTCAGCTGATCTTTCTCAGCAGTCACTGGACAAGTCCAGATATTCAGATTCCAAGAACACAGGATGAGATGTTACTATAATTTGTGCAAGCACTTCCAAGAGTTAATGAACAGTGAGCCTGGTGAAATTTGGGGAGCACATCGTCAGTAGTGTACCTTTGTTTCCTAGGGTGTTTCGGCCTTTCACACTATACACCCTCCACAAAGGCGGCCAGCGACAGGGTGATCAATCCTACGCTTGCGTCCCATTCCCAATTAGTCATAGGAGTTGCCTTGTTGATGATAGCCAACATCCCATGGAACTATGCATGGCAGGGGCATCCTCCTCCCTGAGTCAAGCATTGTTGACCGCATACCTCCTGGCCCTCTCACTTCGGGGCCCAGCTGGGGTCTTTCCTCTTCATCCAGAGCCACTGACTGCTGCCTTCTGCCGCCTCCGATACAGCTTTGATTGCCGAACGCTGGCTCTGGCCCTTAATTCCAAGGTCTCTAAGCAGTCTGGTTGTAGATGTTGCCACAAAACCTCTGCAGCCCACCTCCACTGGTCGGACTTCTGTGTTCCAGCCATGATGCCGTGCTTCGGCAGCTAGATCGGCATAGCGCAGATGCTTTCGCTCATAAGCCTCATCTACTGAGTCCTCCCAGGGTACTGTGAGCTCAATGATGAAGACCTTCTTGAGCGAACGGGACCAGAGCACCATGTCAGGTCTTAGGGTGGTGGTTGCGATCTCCGGAGGAAACACAAGTTGCCGGCCAATGTCAGCTAGCATTTTCCAGTCGCGGGCCAAGCGCAGCTGGTCTCGCTCTAATGGTGTCGAGCCGCGCTTCGGTGGTTTAGCCCCTTCGCGGACAAAGTTTGTCCGTAAGGGGTGTGATGCTGCTGGGGGTGGTAGGGAGTTGGTGGCAGCTCGCTTGTCCTCCAGGGCGGACGCAAGGTTTTTAAGGACTTGGTTGTGACGCCAAGTGTAGCGTCCTTGGGTGAGGCTTGTTTTACACCCTGTGAGAATGTGCCTGAGGTTGGCTGGCATGGAACAGAGGGCACAGTCCGGATCTTCACCATACCATTGGTGAAGATGAACTGGAGTTGGAAGGACGTCATATGTTGCTCTGATGGAGAAGCTCAACCGCCTCGCTTCCATGGCCCACAGATCCTTCCAGCTGATCTTCCTCTTCTCCACACTATCCCATCGAGTCCACTGTCCCTGTTTGGAAAGAGAGACTGCCTTGGCCCACCTTGCAGCCTCCTCGTGATGGCGTACTTCCTGCACTACCATCTTCCGCCGCTCTGGTGCAGTGGCCTTACTCCAAGCAGCACGGCTAGTTAGCCCAAGGCCTCCTCTCCCTTGCTGAACATGACCCACAATGTCAGCATGTCTGAGGGCTGCTGTTGCCTCCTGGACTGCTTTTCCTGGCCTCCATTTGCGCCCAGTTGCCAAGGTCGGCGCGTTGTTGCTCACCACTGGGTCTTGAGATTCATTCAGTGTCATCTGGAGCCTGGTTTTTGAACACTTGAATTCCTCTGTCAGACTGGTGAGGGGCAGCTTGAGGACACCATCTCCATAGAGGCCTATGGTGCTAAGGCATCGTGGAACTCCGAGCCACTTCTTTAAGTAGCCTGTGACTCCTCTTTCCATCTTCTCCACTGTTGAGATTGGAACCTCATACACTGCTAAGGGCCACAACACCGGGGTAGGAGACCAAACTGCAGACACCAGGCCTTTAACTTTCCAGGTAGCTGTGTGTTGTCGATGAACTGTAGGCTACTACTGATGTCTTTGCGCAGCTGTTGCACCTGGTCTTTGTCCTTCAGGCTTGCATCATTCCACCTTCCAAGGCTTTTTACCGGCTGCTCAGACACTGTTGGGATTTGGTCATCTCCGATGAAGAATTTCAGGTCAGAGAGTACTCCCTTCACAATCGAGATGCTGCGTGACTTGGATGGTTTAATCTTCATACGGGCCCAGCTGATGTTCTCCTCAAGTTTTCTGAGCAGTCTCCTGGTGCATGGGACAGTGGTGGTCAATGTTGTAATGTCGTCCATGTAGGCTCTGAGTGGAGGGAGTTGGAAACCAGAGTCGACTCGCTGTCCACCAGCAACCCATTTTGAGGATCTGATGATAACCTCCATTGCCATTATGAATGCCAATGGAGAAATGGTACATCCCGCCATTATACCTACATTCAGGCACTGCCATGAGGTGGTGAACTCTGAGGTGGTGAAGCAGAACTGCAGATCCTGGAAGTACGACTTCACCAGGGTTGTGATGGTGTCCGGTATGTGGAAAAATCTGAAGGCAGACCACAGGAGTTCATGGGGCACAGAGCCAAATGCATTGGCGAGGTCGAGAAAGACTACATGGAGGTCCCTTTTTTCCACCTTGGCCATTTGGATCTGGTGCCAGATCATGCTGGAATGTTCCAAGCAGCCAGAGAACCCTGATATTCCTGCCTTCTGTACAGATGTATCGACGTACGCATTCCTTTGCAGGTACTCGGCCATCCTCTGGGCAATGACCCTAAAGAAGATTTTACCCTCGACATTCAGTAAGGAGATTGGGCGGAATTGGCTGATGTTCACTGCATCCTTCTCCTTAGGGATCAGGACCCCGCCTGCCCTACGCCACACTTTGGGTATTATCTTATTTTTCCAAGCTGTTCTCATAAGCCTCCAGAGGAACCTCAGGACGTATGGTGCGTTCTTATACACTTTGTACGGGACTCCATTTGGCCCCGGGGCTGATGCTGTTCTTGCCCGTCGAACTGTGTTTTCCACCTCTTTCCATGTCGGAGGGCTGGTCTCAATATGATGTCCCGGGGGTTCAATGGGTGGGATATCTGATGGGATGGCCAGATGTTCATGTCGCTTTGAGTCAAAGTTTGTTGTTCTCAGGTGCTCCTCTAGGTCTTTCTTTGTTGTTTTTAGAGCTCCACTTTTTTCCTTCGTGAAGAGACTTTTAAGGAACTTGAAGGGATCTTTATAGAATCGAGTTCTAGTTTGTTCTTTCTTCCTTCTGCGTTTCCGTAGGTTCTCTGCTCTGCGGAGGGATGCCAACCGGGTTTTGATATCAGCCTGAAGTGCCTCTATGCCCTCCTTTTCCACTTCCGAGGCCTTCTTCCACTGTTTCTTAAGCTGTCGCCTTTCTTGTACGAGGCGCTTGATTTCTTGTTGCCTCCTGGAAACTGGTGGGGTTGGAACCTTTCTCCCGCCTTTTGCCTCTTCCACTCCAAATCTTTCTGTCCCGTACTCATAGATAATGTCCCCCATCCTCTCCAACTTCTTCTCCACTGTGCCTCGAAGTTTCTCGAGGGTCAAGGTAAGGTCAGTATTCACTGTTTCCCACAACTTCTTGTCACTGGCGCCAGGCCACTTCACATACGGCCTGTGCCCTGGTAGTCTCCTCTCGACTGCAGGTCTAAGAGGCTCGGTGAGTTCCACTCCTGTTGTTGGTTCCACCTCAGTTGTTACTTCGGTGCTTGAGTTTACGTCCTCCATGACAGTGGTACTGATGCACTGCAAACTATGGTTTGCGTCCAGTTGCTGTGCTTCATTCGACTGATTTGATCGCTTTCGCAGAAAGTAATCAATGCGAGGCCTCTGTCTCTCTTTACCCAAACACCCCTTCTTCCCCTGGTGGATCCTCAACCCATGGTGTGATGTAACTTTCCTCCAACCACAGACACATACCTGCATCTGTTTGTGGCCCGCTGTTGCAGCAGAACTTGTGACAGTTGCTGTGGTGTTCTCTTGTGCTGTGCTCTCATTACTCGTAGTCGTTTCCGGTCCAGTCGTTACCATGTTGTCAGCCGATGAGTCATCTTCCGCTCTCGCAGACTCTAGGGGTATTCTCGTATGTTGACTTTCTGTAGCTAAAGCGGGTGTTTCCAACATACTGCGAAGCATGGGAAACTACAGAAATGGGAAGCTACCCCATGACTGTCCCAGTGGGGTCTATTCCCTCCTGTCAGCCGTCTCTCCGTGCCGCCACAAGGACTTTCCCCTGTTGTCAGCTGATCTTTCTCAGCAGTCACTGGACAAGTCCAGATATTCAGATTCCAAGAAAACAGGATGAGATGTTACTATAATTTGTGCAAGCACTTCCAAGAGTTAATGAACAGTGAGCCTGGTGAAATTTGGGGAGCACATCGTCAGTAGTGTACCTTTGGTTCCTAGGGTGTTTCGGCCTTTCACACTATACACCCTCCACAAAGGCGGCCAGCGACAGGGTGATCAATCCTACGCTTGCGTCCCATTCCCAATTAGTCATAGGAGTTGCCTTGTTGATGATAGCCAACATCCCATGGAACTATGCATGGCAGGGGCATCCTCCTCCCTGAGTCAAGCATTGTTGACCGCATACCTCCTGGCCCTCTCACTTCGGGGCCCAGCTGGGGTCTTTCCTCTTCATCCAGAGCCACTGACTGCTGCCTTCTGCCGCCTCCGATACAGCTTTGATTGCCGAACGCTGGCTCTGGCCCTTAATTCCAAGGTCTCTAAGCAGTCTGGTTGTAGATGTTGCCACAAAACCTCTGCAGCCCACCTCCACTGGTCGGACTTCTGTGTTCCAGCCATGATGCCGTGCTTCGGCAGCTAGATCGGCATAGCGCAGATGCTTTCGCTCATAAGCCTCATCTACTGAGTCCTCCCAGGGTACTGTGAGCTCAATGATGAAGACCTTCTTGAGCGAACGGGACCAGAGCACCATGTCAGGTCTTAGGGTGGTGGTTGCGATCTCCGGAGGAAACACAAGTTGCCGGCCAATGTCAGCTAGCATTTTCCAGTCGCGGGCCAAGCGCAGCTGGTCTTGCTCTAATGGTGTCGAGCCGCGCTTCGGTGGTTTAGCCCCTTCGCGGACAAAGTTTGTCCGTAAGGGGTGTGATGCTGCTGGGGGTGGTAGGGAGTTGGTGGCAGCTCGCTTGTCCTCCAGGGCGGACGCAAGGTTTTTAAGGACTTGGTTGTGACGCCAAGTGTAGCGTCCTTGGGTGAGGCTTGTTTTACACCCTGTGAGAATGTGCCTGAGGTTGGCTGGCATGGAACAGAGGGCACAGTCCGGATCTTCACCATACCATTGGTGAAGATTAACTGGAGTTGGAAGGACGTCATATGTTGCTCTGATGGAGAAGCTCAACCGCCTCGCTTCCATGGCCCACAGATCCTTCCAGCTGATCTTCCGATACTCAACTTGTCTAAAGGTCAGTTGTATTGCTTCTTTAATCAGAACATCAGTTTTCAGCTGTGCTAACATAACTGCAAAAGCGTTTTCTAATGATCAATTAGCCTTTCAAAATTATCAACTTGGATTAGCTAACACAACGTGCCATTTGTACACATGAGTGAGGGTTGCTGATAATGGGCCTCTGTAGGCCTATGTAGATATTCCATAGAAAATCTGCCGTTTCCAGCTACAATAGTCATTTACAACATTAACAATGTCTACACTGTATTTCTGATCAATTTGATGTTATATTAATGGAATTTGTTTTCTTATTTTCTTTCAATAACAAGGACATTTTTTAAAGTGACCCCAAACATTTGAACGGTAGTGTATATATTTCCTGAGCTTTCTTATATCTCCTGGATATAGGACAAACACTTAAAAAGCTTGTGTCTTATGATTTATCTTTAGACTTTTTTTTATTGCCATTTATGAATGTGTTATTAAAATATTTTTCTCTGGGCTTAGACTTTTAAGAATTAAACTCTGTAACTGTTTTAAAGTCACCATTGGCCTCGTGGTGAAAACCCTGAGTGGTTTCTTTCCTCTCTGGCAACTGAGTTAGGACGGACGCATATATCATTGTAGCGACTGGATGTGTTGATACACCATCCAAAGTGTAATTGATATCTTGCTCAAAGGCATATTCATTGTTTGCTTTTTTTATTTTCACCTATCTACCAATTGGTGACTGTGTTTGCGAGGCATTGGAAAACCTCCCTGGTCTTTGTGGCTGAATCTGTGTTTGAAATTCACTGCTCGACTGAGGGGCCTTACATAAGTATGTGTGTATGTGTGGAGTAAAGAGATAAGGTAGTCATTCAAAAATCATGTTAAACACTATTATTGGAATTAAAACATAATTCCACTTTAGAGGAGAGGTTATAACATGATACAGTGCCTTGAGAAAGTATTCAAACGGCAAATGTTTTGGTGTCACAGGCTGAATTTAAAATGTATTAATTTACTTTTTTTTTGCCACTTTCCTACCCCATAATGCCATGACGGAATTATGTTTTAATTCCAATAATAGTGTGAAAAGAAGGCACAATGGGTATAATACTCTTCCTCCTCCTCTTTGTCTGGTTGTGGTGCACCCTACTTTCCAACCTCTCCAATTAAGTGTTTATTTCCCTTGGCTCCTACTGTGTGTTTGCACTGTCAAGGGAGAATACATGCACAAACACAAACACAAAACCCAGTAAGTATTTGCTCTGTCGAGAAAACGCACAGTCAGCGGGGATTAATCACAGGAGAGAAGAGGAGAGGAAAGAAGAGGTGAGGGGGCTAGAGAAAAAGATAAGAAGAGAGGTGGAGATGGGAGAGGTTATAACATGAGTAGGGGAGAGGTTATAACATGATACAGTGCCTTCAGAAAGTATTCAAACTGCAAATGTTTTTTGGTGTCACAGGCTGAATTTAAAATGTATTAATTTACTTTTTTTGTCACTTTCCTACCCACAATACCCCATAATGTCACTCTTCTGTCCCTCTCCCATCTCCACCTCTCTTCTTATCTTTTTCTCTCGCCCCCTCACCTCTTCTTTCCTCTCCTCTTCTCTCCTGTGATTAATCCCCGCTGACTGTGCGTTTTCTCGACTGAGCAAATACTTACTGGTTTGTGTGTTTGTGTTTGTGCATGTATTCTCCCTTGACAGTGCAAACACACAGTTGGAGCCAATGGAAATAAACACTTAACTGGGAAGGCTGGAAAGTAGGGTGCACCACAACCAGATAAAGAGGAGGAAGAGTATTATACTCATAGTGCCTTCTATAGGCACTCACACACGATCAGCTGAAAGTGACCGGAAAACAGCTGATCACTGATTGCAGCACCACAGTCGCTGAATAGTGCCAGAGACAAGGGGGGAGAGAGGGCCTGAGAAAGAGACTTAGAGCATCTTCACACTTCACTACACTTTTGTAAAAAATACCATCGGCTACACATATTACTCCAATGTAAACTTGCGTACTTGCTACATCTCGACACTATGTCTCGACACTCGCCCAACAGTTACCCCCTTTGAAGCAGGGCAATGTAAACAGAATTGTCTTGTTGAGCCAACACTCCTCAAATCAAATTGTCTTTGTCTCATGCGTCGAATACAGCTGCTGTGGACTTTACCGTAGAATGTTTGCTTAAGAGCCCTTCCGAACAATGCAGAGTTTAAAAATATTAATACAAGTAAAAAATAAAATATGAAAACGAGGAATAATAATAAAATAAAATACACAAGAATGGAGATATTTACAGTGAGAAATAGTTAAATGTCAATGTGCAGAGGAACAAGGTATTTTAGGTAGATATGTACATGAAGGCAGGGTAAAGTGACTAGGGGGAAAACGGGGATACCTAGTCAGTTGTACAACTGAATGCATTCAACTAAAATGTGTCTTCCGCATTTAACCCAACCCTTCTGAATCAGAGAGGTGGGGGGCTGCCATAATTGACATCCACATCATCAGATTTTTACCTTGTCAGCTCGGGGATTTGATCCAGCAACGTTTCGGTTACTGGCCCGAAGCTCCTACCTGCCAGGCTAGAAAATGATAATAGTCAAATGAAGAATAGAGAGGCAGCAGCAAATGATGAGTGTACAAGTGTGTGTGTGAGAGAGAGTGTGTGTGTGTGTGTGTATGTATGTATGTGTGTTTGTGTTGAGACGCTATGCATGTGTGTGTTATGTGAGGGTGCATATGTCACTGTAACAAATTGCTGTACATTTACAGCAAAACGTTCCCAGTTAGCTACCGTAATTCTATATTACAGTACACTACTGTAAAGTGCAATGCATTATGGGGGCTCTATACTGCTTAAAGATTACAGCAATTTCTGTAATTTTACAATACTTTTTTACAGTAAAGTGATGTATTACCTGCTTTGCTGTATATTTACACCAGCATACTGTGAATGATGGTGCATTGTGGAAAAATGTTGTGGGAGGGGAAAGAATTGTTGGCTCATTAACATAGTTTTAAATGTGCCACGTAGGTGGCTATCTTTGTTGCACCCGTTAATGAGAGTGCTGTACCAATTTAATTGATATGTGGTAGTAGTGCCCTAACAATTGAATGTATATAGGGGACAGATCAGAGTGACAGTGGGTCTTAACTACAACAACATTCCCAGTAACAATTACAGAAATGTTTTACTTAACATGACTGTGATATGAGGTTTTCTATCAACCTTAGATGAATGCACTGACAGTAAGTCGCTCTGGACAAGAGTGCCTGCTAAAAGACTAAAATGTAAAGCATTTGCAAAGCACCACTGCTGGGTATTATTGTAATGAGCTCCAATCTCAAACTAATTGTATTTTGATCAAATGTGGCCTTGTTTGGGGGGGGGCAGAGGTCATTAGAACAATACCCAAGGTGTGCTTTTCAAGGTTTACATTTTTACATTTACATTTTGGTCATTTAACAGACGTTCTTATCCAGAGCGACTTACAGTCAGTGTATTAGACTACGGTAAACAAGAATATACCACAGTCATAGCAAGTACAAGGTTATGTTACTGTTACCGATAATGTTGTAGTTAAGAGGGCTACTTGCAAAGTATTTACTGTATTTTTAATGAAAAATACAAAATACATGCATTCTAATTAAACTTTTGCTAAATAGGCAACATGAATTGCAGTTAAAGCCAGTGAAATACAAATTACAGAATAGGTATTGAAAGTTTTGAAATAATTTACCTGAAATAAATACATATAACAGAAACACTGCTTGTCATTGAAGTTAGCGACCTACACTGTAAATCTGCCACCGTTTACTAGCCACTGTGCTTCCAGTAATGCACTGTAAATTCTAGAAATATAGGATATTACTGTGGTCCGGTGTTCCAGTAATATGCTGTACATTTGTTACAGTAAAGGTTCTGTAAATCTACAGTAATTTACTGGCTTCTGTGCTGCCTGTAATTTACTGTAAACATTACAGAATACATTTTTTTCAGTGTAGTGAATGTATGTGAGTTTTGTGTGGGAGTATGAATGTAGTGTGTGAGTGATTGTGTTAATGGTGTGTGTATATATAGTCTAGTGAGTGTGCGTAGGGTCAGTGCAAGATAGAGTCCGTGCGATAGTTTGGGTACCATTCATTTACTATTTAGCAGTCTGGTTATTTAGCAGTCTTATGGCTTGGGGGTAGAAGCTGTCTCTGAGCCTGTTGGTCCGAGAGCCAATGCTTCGGTAGTGTTTGTCACATGGTAGCAGAAGGAATGGTCTATGGCTTGGGTGGTTGGAGTCTTTGACAGTTTTTCAGGCCTTCCTCTGACACCACCTGATTTAGAGGTCCTGGGTGGCATGTGGCTTGGCCCTAGTGAATTACTGGGCTGTCCGTGCCTCCCTCTGCAGCACTTTGCGGTCAAAGCCGGTCTGCACATAGATGCTTGTGAATTGTTGTATCATTCAATAGTGTAATGTTTTAGAAGAAAAGTTTCTGTCATTGCTGAATAGTTTGTGCTTACTGGCTAGTGGCTACTTTGATATTTAAGGTAAATTTGAGCTGCGGACCAAGAATGTCCCGTTACCAGCCACAACTAAAGGTAAGGCAAGGATGTAATGTGAATGTAAAAGTATAATTCCCTCATCAGACTCTCCTTCATATCTCGTAGTGGAAATAGGGCTTTAGAGGGAACAGAGACGAAGCGATATAGATTAATGACAAGGCTTCACAGGGGAAATGTTGTAGTGTGTTGTAGTCATTAGATCTGTAGGCGAGAAGAGGAGGAGAGGAGATGGGGACTTTAATGGCTGTAGAGCTAATACCTCAGGCAGGGATAAATGAATATAGTTAGGCCATCGAGCACAGGCTTCCCCTCCGATTCTTTCACACTCTCTCCATCACAACCTTTTCTCTATCTTTTACAAATTTGAATCTATTTCCACCCTTCTGCTCATGTCTACCTTCTTTGCTCCTTCGTTCCCTTCACCTTTTCCCCCAGAGCTCCCACCTTTCAGCCGTCTCTCTTTCGTTACGTGTGTGTGTGTGTGTGTGTTTGTTGTGTGTGTGTGTGTGTGTGCGCGCGCTGGAGGGGCTTTGCTCTTCTCTGTTCGGGTGAGAACCATCTCCACCATAACTTGGCACCTCTCTCCCAAGATCGACCCCTTGCAGAGTGTTCTAACACCCCCCCATCACCTACACACACACACACACACACCTCGTCGCTGCATGATTCATGAATATCTGATAAAAACTAGTCTTATGACATGCAGTATCAGACCAGTGCAGAAACATCCCATCTGAGCCCCACTGCCACAGCTTATTAACCCCACAGCCAGCACACACACACCTCTGAATAGTGTGTTGCGTGTGTGTGTGGGTGCGTGTGTTCATGCATGAGTATGTGAGTCACACAATAATAAGTTTTGAGTTCTAGGTTTAGAGAGAGTGGAGTCCTGAGCAAGACAGGTGAAAAGTAGTTTTTAGTGTGAAAAGGGATAGTTCACCAAAATTGTAAAATTACATACTGGTTTCCTTACCCTGTAAGCACTCTATGGGCAAGTTATGACGGCAATCCATGCCTTTGTTAAGTTTCCCTGGCAGTGGCTGTCGCTGTTTCCAAATGCCAATATTTTAGCATTTGTGGCACAAATATCAGCCTTTTGTGCGCATCTGTCACGACCTGACCTTAGAGCCTTTTTATATCTCTATTTGGTTTGGTCAGGGTGTGATTTGGGGTGAGCATTCTATGTGTTGTTTTCTATGATTTTGTGTTTCTATGTTTTGGCCGGGTATGGTTCTCAATCAGGGACAGCTGTCTGTTGTTGTCTCTGATTGGGAACCATACTTAGGTAGCCCTTTTCCCTCCTTTCTGTTTGGGAAGTTGTCTTTGTTTGTCGACGTCATTTCAAATAAAAGGAAAATGTACGCTGACCACGCTGTGATTTGGTCCAGTTCTTTCGATGGCCGTGACAGCATCATGTCATTTATAAGGGACTTTGTTGAGCTTCAAAATCAACTTTTGCTTGATTTGGAGATGAAGCTTTGAGTCTGAGGGTAAAGCACACACAAACAATTGCAACACAAACACTCTCAATTTCATTCTCCTGAAGTTGACTTTTTCCCCAACAGTCATTTAAGCCAGCTGTTTCCCAAATTATAAGTCATTACATAAATTTGTAATTAATGTCACACGCACGTAAGGACACAAACACATTTTTTTATTCTTACACTATTTATAGCCCTACACAATTCTATATTTACAGTATAGCCGTATACAATTCTAACTATAGACACCTTTATGTGTTTGCAAACATTGCCACATGAGGGCGAAGCGCGCTAGTTGGTGGCAGATCAAGGGGGACTTATTACATGTTTTAACACACTACTTTTGGATTATAATATGATTTTAAGGCTTGTATGAATGTCCTGCTTAATATCATGTTTGTGTCATCAACCAATCCTTATCCCAGTCAGCTGTTCCCACATGCTTCAAGAGGGCCACCATTGTTCCTGTTCCCAAGAAAGCTAAGGTAACTGAGCTAAACAACTACCGCCCCGTTCCACTCGCTTCCGTCATCATGAAGTGCTTTGAGAGACTAGTCAAGGCCCATATCACCTCCACCCTACCTGACACCCTAGACCCACTCCAATTTGCTTACCGCCCCAATAGGTCCACAGACGACGCAATCGCAACCACACTGCACACTGCCCAAACCCATCTGGACAAGAGGAATACCTATGTGAGAATGCTGTTCATCAACTACAGCTCAGCATTTAACACCATAGTACCCTCCAAACTCGTCCTCAAGCTCGAGACCCTGAGTCTCGACCCCGCCCTGTGCAACTGGGTACTGGACTTCCTGACGGGCCGCCCCTAGGTGGTGAGGGTAGGTAACAACATCTCCACCCCGCTGATCCTCAACACTGGGGCCCCACAAGGGTGCGTTCTGAGCCCTCTCCTGTACTCCCTGTTCACCCACGACTGCGTGGCCATGCATGCCTCCAACTCAATCATCAAGTTTGCAGACGACACTACAGTGGAAGGCTTGATTACCAACTATGACGAGACAGCCTACAGGGAGGAGGTGAGGGCCCTCGGAGTGTGGTGTCAGGAAAATAACCTCACACTCAACGTCAACAAAACAAAGGAGATGATCGTGGACTTCAGGAAACAGCAGAGGGAGCACCCCCCTATCCACATCGACGGGACAATAGTGGAGAGGGTAGTATGTTTTAAGTTTCTCAGCGTACACATCACGGACAAACTGAATTGGTCCACCCACACAGACAGCGTGGCGCAGCAGTGCCTCTTCAACCACAGGAGGCTGAAGAAATTCGGCTTGTCACCAAAAGCACTCACAAACCTTTACAGATGCACAATCGATAGCATCCTGTCGGCCTGGTACGGCAACTGCTCCACCCACAACCGTAAGGCTCTCCAGAGGGTAGTGAGGTCTGCACAACGCATCACCGGGGGCAAACTACCTGCCCTCCAGGACACCTACACCACCCGATGTCACAGGAAGGCCATAAAGATCATCAAGGACAAAAACCACCGAGCCACTGCCTGTTCACCCCGCTACCATCCAGAAGGCGAGTTCAGTACAGGTGCATCAAAGCGAGGACCGAGAGACTGAAAAACGGCTTCTATCTCAAGGCCATCAGACTGTTAAACAGCCACCACTAACATTGAGTGGCTGCTGCCAACATACAGACTCAACTCCAGCCACTTTAAAAATTGAAAAATGTATGTAATAAATGTATCCCTAGCCACTTTAATATAATGTTTGCATACCCTACATTACTCATCGTATATGTATATACTGTACTCTATATCATCAATTGCATCTTTATGTAGTACATGTATCACTAGCCACTTTAAACTATGCCACTTTTGTTTACATACCCTACATTACTCATCTCATATGTATATACTGTATTCGATACCATCTACTGCATCTTGCCTATGCCGTTCTGTACCATCACTCATTCATATATCTTTATGTACATATTCTTCAACCATTTACACTTGTGTGTATAAGGTTGTTGATGTGAAATTGTTAGGTTAGATTACTCGTTGGTTATTACTGTGTTGTCGGAACTAGAAGCACAAGCATTTCGCTACACTCGCATTAACATCTGCTAAGCATGTGTATGTGACAAATTAAATTAGATTTGATTGCAAATCAAGAGCATTATACTTCAAAAACTTCAACCAATAAAATTGCTCTTTGGCTAGCTTTTGCTACAGCCTACACTGCATTAGGAAAGAATTCAGACCCCTTGACTTTTTCCAGATTTTGTTACATTACAGCCTTATTCTAAAATATATTAAATCATTTCCCCCCCTCATCAATCTACACACAATACCCTATAATGACAAAATTTTAAAAAATGAAAGATCACATTCACATAAGTATTTAAAACCTTTACTTAGTACTTTGTTGAAGCACATTTGGCAGCGAATACAGCCTCGGGTCTTCATGGATATGACGCTACAAGCTTGGCACACCTGTATTTGCGGAGTTTCTCCCATTCTTCTCTACAGATCCTCTCAAGCTCTGTCAGGTTGGATGGGGGAGCATCGCTGCATATCTATTTTCAAGTCTCTCCAGAGATGTTCAATTGGGTTCAAGTCCAGGCTCTAGTTGAGCTACTCAAAGACATTCAGAGACTTGTCCCGAAGCCACTCCTGCGTTGTCTTGGCTGTGTGCTTAGGGTCGTTGTCCTGTTGGAAGGTGAACCTTCGCCCCAGTCTGCGGTCCTGAGCGCTCTGTAGCAGGTTTTCATCAAGGATCTCTCTGTACTTTGCTCCGTTCATCTTTCCCTCGATCCTGACTAGTCTCCCAGTCCCTGCTGCTGAAAAACATCCCTATAGCATGATGCTTGCACCGCCATGCTTCCCTGTAGGGATTGTGCAAGGTTTCCTCCAGACATTCAGGCCAAAAAGTTCAATGTTCATTACATCAGACCAGAGAATCTTGTTTCTCATGGTCTGAGAGTCTTTTAGGTGCCTTTTGGGAAACTTCAGTCTGACCACTCTACCATAAAGGCCTGATTGGTGAGGTGCTGCAGAGATGGTTGTTCTTCTGGAAGGTTCTCCTATCTCCACAGAAGAACTCTGGAGCTCTGTCAGAGTGACCATAGGATTCTTGGTCACTTCCCTGACCAAGGCCCTTCTCCCCCGATTGCTCAGTTTGGCCGGACGGCCAGCTCTAGGAAGAGTCTTGGTGGTTCCGAACTTCTTCCATTTAACAATGATGGAGGCAACTGTGTTCTTGGGGAACTTCAATGCCGCAGACATGTTTTGGTACCCTTCCCCAGATCGACACAATCCTGTCTCGGAGCTCTACGGACAATTCCTTTGACCTCATGTCTTGGCTTTTGCTCTGACATGCACTGTCAACTGTGGGAACTTATATAGACAGATGTGTGCCTTTCCAAATCATGTCCAATCAATTGAATTTAGCACAGGTGAACTCCAATCAAAGTGTATAAACATCTCAAGGATGATCAATGGAAAGGGGATGCATCTGAGTTCAATTTCGAGTCTCATAGCAAAGGGCCTGAATACTTATGTAAATAATGTATTTCTGTTTTTAATTCTTAATACATCTTCAAAAAAAATTTTGCTTTGCCATTATGGGGTATTATGGGGTACCTTCAAGTAGGTTTCGGTTTTGCTAGGGCGTTGTGGCATCTGCCAGAGGTGCCAAAGCCTGAACGTTTGAATCAAGCGACAGAAAGTTGTTTTTGAGATTTTTGTTTTAAGCCTAACCCCAAACTTAACTCCGCATGATTAAGGTAATAATTCATAGTTGATGCCTAAACATAACCTTAAAAATGCAGCGTGAATGCCTAAAATGAACCGTAATTTAACACTTTTTCATTAGACATTTGAGAAACATGGGTGAATGTCTCATTTTGATGGGAGACTGTGAGAGCTAGTTGGGAACCACACCTGTGTGCAAGCACCTGCTTTCAATATACAGTACTTTGTATCCTTCATTTACACAAGTGTTTCCATTATTTTGGCATTTACCTATACATCTTCCTCTAGCACCTATCTATCCCCCTGATGAACCTAGTGATATGTATAATGAGTGGCATGCATACTTTCCCTCCCCAAGGAGTTCCCAGCCCTGTCCAGAGCCCTGCCTCAGCCTTCTTCTCGTTAGAAAACCCTCCTCTTCAGTCATTTCAATCCATTTATTATCCTTTTCCCCTAAACTAGTTTTTTTACTTTATTTTATTTATTCCACATGGCAGTCAAAAATATCAGTGAAATACATGGACATTTACAAATGTAAATGTTATTGTGGAACTGTCAGTCATTCCTAGAATCCTTACATAACCAGAGTAAGGCTGGAATTCCGAGAGACAGTGTTCAGTGTGGACACAGAAGATAAATCTGCTTCATCAGGGTCTGGTGTGATCCCAGTGTCCAGTCCTGACGTTCCGGGTCCTGGGGAATTTCCAGCCACACTCCTGACAGGTTTGATGAATCTCTACATTCCACTTTCTCCGGACGCAAATACTGGATCTTACCCAAATGCCCTGCTCCTGTCAGGGTGGAATTTGGGTCTCTCCTCTAATAAGGAGAGTGAAATTTCAACCCGCTCAGCCAGTTCTTATTGTCCAAGAGCCCTCCATCCTATCTCCCCCTTGTTAGAAGACACTTTTGGTCCTGGTGCTCAGTGGCCAATTTCACCAGGACCCACAGCCTTCAATCCAACACACAGGGGCTTTGACTCCAACTGAGATTTAAACTTTCGGATACAACAAAGTCTTTAAACTGTGAAATGTTTGAGCTGCCTGCTGCATTCCTCAGAGACAAACTAAGAGCACTAACAGCCAGGGCAAGTGGGACATATTGGGGCCACAATGTCCCATTTGTATCAAACATAATGCTTTTAGGTTTTAGGAAGTGAGGGGCTTATGTATGTGAGGTCTAAAAGGTGTGTGTGTGTGTGTGTGTGTGTGTGTGTGTGTGTGTGTGTGTGTGTGTGTTAGTGCTTGTGACGTTAAATTGGCATTCGCTCTTAAATGTTAATAAAAGCCATGCATATTTCAGAGATGTAAACAGGGCCAGGTGAACAGGCTGGAAGAGGAGGCTGCCACTGTAAACCCCAACGGTCTGTGATTTTTGGGGAAACCCATTAATACAGTTACTTAAAGTGATTTTGAGGTCATTACTCAAACTTATTGTCACAATGTGACCCTGTAGGGGGTCCAGATATGAATTGTATGAACATGAGCATTTTGAGTGACCCCCCCACTAAGGCTTGCCTCCAATAATTTCCCAATGTGCCTTTGAGTGAATGGTAGAGTTACCAGCCATGACTGTATTTGTTATTGACAGATTACATCTTTCTTGAATTTGTTCATTTTCAGTCCTGTGGCCTTCACCAAGTGAATTCCTAGGTGAATGTTATCATTATAATTAAACTATTCATGACGATATGTTATATATCTCATATTGGCTCATATGGCCTAAAATGCATGATTTACAGGCCACATCAGGCCTTCAAGTAGGGATGCAATATTCTGGTAAATTTCCCAAAGTCCCAATAAAAATAAATTAATCTTCCAACCAGGGATTTATGGAAAACCTGGGAAATGTATGAGAATTTTGCAACCCTATCTGCAAGTCTGCTGACTACCTAAGTGATGTGTAATTCCTATTGGAATCCAGCCAGAGTTAGGATATCCCACAGTTGATATTTTATTAATCCGCAAGCTGCATTCATAATGATTGCCAGGGTAAGGGCTAGGAAAGTTGATAGGGTGACTGCCTAAACCATTTAAACTGGAACAACCATTTCAGTAATGGGTGCACAAAGCCTAACTAAAATTATTGGATTAGTTTAGAAAAATGTATGTTATTTATCTTTGAGTAGCCTAAAATTAATCAATCAATCAATCACTCAATGTAAATGCAAAAACACAGATATTAAAAACAATTCCAAAACAATTAACCTGCAGCATGCTCGGAAAAAAAGTTAATTTGTTATCATATAAAAAAAATGTTTATGACTTTTATTTTAAAACAAATTGTACTTCTACCCCTTTTTCATGAAATCCAATTGGTAGTTAGTCTTGTCCCATCGCTGCAACTCCCCTACGGACTTGGGAGAGGCGAAGGTTGAGAGCCATGTATTCTCCGAAACACGACCCTGCCAAGCCGCACTGCTTTTTGACACACTGCTAGCTTAACCCGGAAGCCAGCCGTACCAATGTGTCAGAGGAAACGCTGACCAGCTGGCGACTGAGGTCAGCTTGCAGGCACCTGGCCTGCCACAAGGAGTCGCTAGTCTACAATGGGACAAGGGGATCCCAGCCGGCCAAACTCTCCCCTAACCCGGACGACGCTGAGCCAATTGTGCGCCGCTTCATGGGTCTCCCGGGCACGGCCGACTGTGACGAAGCCTGGGATCGAACCAGGGTATGTAGTGACGCCTCATGCAGGGCTATGCAGTGCCTTAGACCGCTGTGACTCGGGAGGCCCTTCCACATAAGTATTTTGAGTAATAATAACTTTTCATTTACTCTGAATGTAACTTACTAGAGGGATTTGAGTTAAAAATCCCTTTGGGTTTACAGTGTTGGGGTCGAGCACTCTGGGCTGGGGATAACTTATTCATAGCTCTATCTGACAAGGACTGGGGCTTGGGGGGTTGGGGGCTACGGGGAATTGTGTCAAAGCACTTGTCAGTCTGATTACGTGTGAATGTCACCGTGCTCTGGAGATGTTTTATACCAGGGAGGGGTGGAGGAACAATCTGAGGAATCGCCTGTTTGTCTGCCAATGGATCATGACAGTAAAGACAGAGGTAGAGGGACTTAGAAGCATGTTGTGCATGTAAAGCTTGACACTGTTCTCCACAATGTTGGCACGCATGTGAGGCTATGTCTATGTGTCACGTCCTGACCTTAGTTCCTTTTTTATGTCTCTATTTTGGTTTGGTCAGGGTGTGAGTTGGGGTGGGCATTCTATGTTTTTCATTCTATGTTTTGTTCTGTGTGTTGTATTTCTATGTGTTTGGCCTGGTATGGTTCCTAATCAGAAGCAGCTGTCAATCGTTGTCTCTGATGGAGAACAATACTTAGGTAGCCTGTTCCCACCTGTGTTGGTGGGTAGTTGTTTCCTGTTTTTTCACCTTACAGGACTGTTTCGTGTCATTCATTCTCTTTGTTGTTTTTTGTCATTCAGTGTTCAGTTTATTTAATTAAATTTACTATGAACACTTACCACGCTGCGTGTTGGTCAAATGATTCCTATTCCTCATCAGATGAAGAGGAGAGCCGTTACACTATGGCTCTGTGTCTGTGAACCAAACTCCAAACGGACTCCTCACCATCTATAAAGCCACTGTCGTTTCTCTCTCTTTCTCTGTGCGAAACAATGGGATTGAGACCCTCTTCTCCTCGCCGTCTGTGTTCCTGTAGGATAAGTACTCCGTGGAGTGTATGTATGTATACACAGTTGGGGAGGGCAAAGAGTATGGTAAATGCCTTCCACAGCCGAGATTTGGATGAATAGTGAGGATGAGGTTTCCCCAAGGTTCAAAACCATGGTGGACTGAAAACAATAACAACAACAACAATAAAAACAGTACCAATAAACAGAACACCAACATCAGCGAGGGTAGAGAACTACATTACTTTATTTCCTGCCAAAGTGATGTTTATTAGACAGGAGAGAGATGGGGGGTGGGGGGTGGCCCCAAACTGCCAACAACTCACAACTCGCTCTAAACGAAAAGGCAATATGTCAAAAAAATGCCTCCTTTCTTTCACTCTTTCACTCTCCTTCCCTCGCTCCTGGGCCTATCATTCCCTCTTGTTCTTATTCTCTCTCTCTCTCTATCTGCCGGTGACGGCACACCCCTCTATGTCACCAAGCAAGGGTTACCGTGACAATCTCAGCACTCTGTCTCTGTCTCTCCTATATGCCAGAAGCACAGCTGAGTCTGCGGTCTTTCCCCGCCACACTTCCTCATTCTGTTTGTTTGTTGTCATCTGTTTTCCTGTTCCCAGAGAATCAGAATCATTCAGTTCTAGGTGCTAAGCAGGGTAAATGAGGACATCTTTTTATGAGCTGTAAATACAAAAGTTTACCACAGTTTTACAAAGCTACTATAGAGTTGATGTCAAGTGATTCTCTCTACCTCAGAGAAAGTACCTATAAACTCCGCTGTTATTCTGTCACCCAACACACAGTCTCACTTGGGTCCAACAAGACAAAGTCAACACCCTGTCTCTAAACACAGATACAACACAGAGAAATCAGCAGACACAAACACACCTCCAGGTCTAGTCATTGTAAGGGACCATAAGAAATGTTCAGAACTGGTACCCAAATAAAAATGGGGGAGGGCCATGCTTTTTAGTCAGGCGGAGAGTTCAGTATTTAAAAAAAATCTAGTCCAAGGGAAAGACATGTCATTTGTAATGGAGGAAATGTCAATATTGCCTGATGCTGCCCCTCATCCCTGATTCTCTGCTGGATGTGGAATATTAGGTGGTCTCAATCAAATTATCCATAGCCTATTGCCTATAGCCTAGGCTATATAAAGTGTGTGCTCGGAGAAGCCCAGGGTAAAGTTTTATTTATAAGAAAATGTTCATTGTTCTGGAGTTTTTGCGCTGCTGCGATGGTGTAAATAAAATGAGAATTCAATATCTGTGTGCATGGACTCGTCTACTGATCAGTTTGAGAGGAAGAGCGCGAAGATGAGGACTGGAGGTAGACTTTGATAGCTTGCTACTGTTATAATTGATTTTAATAAATGTAATGCGTTCTGTTGCCCATGATGAAGCTCTTTATCAGAGTTATTGACCCCACAATAAGCCAGATTCAAGTATTTTACATAATGTAGGCCCAGCCGCAGCACAATCAATCGTAGATTGACCGCACATGGATGTTGAAAGTAGTCTAATTCAAGGAGGCCTAATTCATTTTTAAGTTTTCATTTATTTTTTTCCATGTTTTTATTAACAACAAGAGGGCTTTGTGTTGGAGCCTATTTCTTCCTATTAAAGAAATAAGAGGAAGGCCTATCTGTTTTACAGACAAAATTATACAAGTTAATGAATTTGAGCCATTTTGCCACAACAGGAAATGTGAATTATTATGTGGATTACAATTCATGGACATTTTTGTTGGGGTTGATACAATTTTCAGAAGCCTATTTAAATATACACTATGAAGAAATCACTCTGCCATATCCTGGTTGCTAAAATTCTAATAGTTTGCCTAATTTCAATTTATGTGACAAATCAAGCAAGTATAGCGCAGAGCATGGGTCTCCAACAGGTCGATCACTAGCAGCCCACCTATGAGTAGCTGGCCAAAGTACATGCAATTGTAATGTGTTCCAGCTGTCATAAACAAATCTCACAAGTATCAAACACCGCAAGCTCCCAGCTACTACTTAATCAATAAAACATTGGCATTATCCCACTGTTCACTATTGGCTTAAAAAGCCAAACCTATCACAAAATCTGCCAATTAATTTCCAACAATATTGCCCGTCTGTCTGTTTGGCGGAGCATTTGTTTATCACTTTGTGTGTAGCCAGTTGATGTGATAACTGTCTTATGGGTTGATAGAAATGCATTCCCCATAACATTCTCAATTAAATGTTAACTGCAAAGTAGGCTTAGCTGGCAAAACTACAGTGGGGCAAAAAAGTATTTAGTCAGCCACCAATTGTGCAAGTTCTCCCACTTAAAAAGATGAGAGGCCTATAATTTTCATCATAGGTACACTTCAACTATGACAGACAAAATGAGAAAACAAAATCCAGAAAATCACATTGTAGGATTTTTAATGAATTTATTTGCAAATTATGGTGGAAAATAAGTATTTGGTCACCTACAAACAAGCAATATTTCTGGCTCTCACAGACCTGTAACTTCTTCTTTAAGAGGCTCCTCTGTCCTCCACTCGTTATCTGTATTAATGGCACCTGTTTGAACATGTTATCAGTATAAAAGACACCTGTCCACAACCTCAAACAGTCACACTCCAAACTCCACTATGGCCAAGACCAAAGAGCTGTCAAAGGACACCAGAAACAAAATTGTAGACCTGCCACAGGCTGGGAAGTCTGAATCTGCAATAGGTAAGCAGCTTGGTTTGAATAAATCAACTGTGGGAGCAATTATTAGGAAAGGGAAGACATACAAGACCACTGATTATCTCCCTCGATCTGGGGCTCCACGCAAGATCTCACCCCGTGAGGTCAAAATGATCACAAGAACGGTGAGCAAAAATCCCAGAACCACACGGGGGGACCTAGTGAATGACCTGCAGAGAGCTGGGACCAAAGTAACAAAGCCTACCATCAGTAACACACTACGCTGCCAGGGACTCAAATCCTGCAGTGCCAGACGTGTCCCCCTGCTTAAGCCAGTACATGTCCAGGCCTGTCTGATGTTTGCTAGAGAGCATTTGGATGATCCAGAAAAGATTGGGAGAATGTCATATGGTCAGATGAAACCAAAATATAACTTTTTGGTAAAAACTCAACTCGTCATGTTTGGAGGACAAAGAATGCTGAGTTGCATTCAAAGAACACCGTAAAAAAAAAGACCTAGCCCCGGGCCCCACCACAAACACCGCTCTAACGCAGCCCCCTTTAATTAGAGACAGTGGCAGGGTAGAGAATGTGTATTTTAGACATGTATTTAAAAGTGAAGAAAGACTTGTGATATTGTGAATTATTTCATTTGTATGATATGGTGTGACACCAAAGAATGGCACTTGTATGATACTGTGAAAAAAGGTGCTATTTATATCCATATGGCTGACTACACGGTTGTTTATTTACAGTGTGGCAAAAAAGTATTTAGTCAGCCACCAATTGTGCAAGTTCTCCCACTTAAAAAGATGAGAGAGGCCTGTAATTTGCATCATAGGTACACTTCAACTATGACAGACAAAATGAGAAAAACAAATCCCAGAAAATCACATTGTAGGATTTTTAATGAATTTATTTGCAGATTATGGTGGAAAATAAGTATTTGGTCAATAACAAAAGTTTATCTCAATGTTATATACCCTTTGTTGGCAATGACAGAGGTCAAACTTTTTCTGTAAGTCTTCACAAGGTTTTCACACACTGTTGCTGGTATTTTGGCCCATTCCTCCATGCAGATCTCCTCTAGAGCAGTGATGTTTTGGGGCTGTTGCTGGGCAACACAGACTTTCAAAACAGGGCAGGGGAAAACAGGGCAGGGGAAAAATACATGTCATCTATGCACTTAAATAGCAAATTGAGGATGCTTTTCTCTTAAATCATTTTCATGGCAGCCAGGTAGGCTGTACTCCTGTTGTAAATAGAAGCAATGCGCTTGATATTAGGAAAGTTGAGAAATAAATAGAGTAGGCCTAGCCTATAGAAAGCTGATGGGATCCTCCTCTTTTTAATAGAGGCCATCAAAACTCTGTTTTCTCACGCAATTGTATAGCCTATAAAAATGCTGTGCAACATAATCTCATGGACTCTTGAGAAGTGTTTGATTAGATTTTCAATTACATTTGCTTTGATGTCAGAGTAATTAGAGGGACAAGTACCAGGCAGTTAGCAAGTACTAATGACCATCAGCAGCATCAGAGCTTGGAGAAGCCTAATTACCGTGACTAAACACAGTCAAGTGGAATTTAACTGCCGTCATGACTCGTGACCACCGGTGTGGCGGTAACAGTTCACCGTAACAGCCCTAGTGTTGGGTCATTAAGTGCAAAAGATAGGGAAATTTAGCTGTAGCATGTGGCCGTCACAGTCATGATATCTACAGCATCTTGTTTGATCTCATCTGCCTATTCATCTCCTACTCTCTCCCCTCCTCAACACACACAGTGCTTCAGTCAGGTCAGTGTGTGTCCGGGTCTCATCTCAGTGTGTCACTGCATGTGTTGTCCAGTGATAGATTCTGTGTGTATGCATCTCTGGTTTGGTCAGTTTGTCACTGTGTGTCTTAGGTCCAGTGACACCTCAGTCACAAAGGCTCTACCACTCCGCCATCTTTACCGCTAGGCTACCATGACTGCCTGCACACGTGGCACTTTACAGACACACCCCGTGACAAGCTACACAACACAGGGTGGCTGCAATCCTATATAAAATGGCTGCTGTCAAGTGTACTGTCACTAACTGTATGTAACTCTGTCAACACGAGGAAATCCTCAGCCATGCCTCGGGGCATTGTGGGAATCAGAGTCTTATAGGGTCAAGGGTCAGCCGGTTAGAGAGGCATACAAAGAGATGAGGAGAGGGGGATAAAGAGGACAAAGAGAGGAGTTGCAACCAGAGGGAGAGAGCTGAAGTGACATATAAGCCCCAAAAGATCACCTCACATTCACTAAGTGGAAATGGTAAAAGTGTGTGTTAGGTGAGTTGACAGCATATTGATCAACAAGAATCGAGGAGGTGCAGCCAAACACCACAAGAACATCAGGAAAGTCTGATGAAGGCCTTTTGGGCTGAGAAATTGTGCATTTTAGGGCAGCATATAACCAACCCATGTCTGGATGAAGTTTCAAATAAATCAATGGAGAAGTCTATGTCCATTATTTGCATATTCATTTGCAATTCTAAACGTTTGAAATCATTTGAAAGCAAAATGTCTGAACAGTCTAGCAGATTTCATGGAGTGCCTTCCCTTAAAACCTCTTCATCCTACCCCCTCCTTTTCGAACATTCTGTAAAAAATCGCGCAACATTTCAGCGTCCTGCTACTCATGCCAGGAATATAGTATATGCATATGATTAGTATGTGTGGATAGAAAACACTCTGAAGTGTCTAAAACTGGTTAAATCACGGCTGTGACTATAACAGAGTGTGTGTTTCATCGAAAAGCGCAAGAAAAACTGGTCACTGAAAGCTGAAAAAAAGTATCCATGCGCCCCTTTCATGTATTGTTTAAAGGAAACCAAATTTAATATGGAGACGGATGCAATTCCTACAGCTTCCACACGATGTCGCCAAAAACGTAATTTTCATTGACAAAAATCCTTTGAGACATTACCAATAGATCCGTCATTCCATCCAGCCTACAACAATCGATTTTGGAAGATTGAAAAATGCAGACAGACACGCAGATAGATGTTACCTTTACTGTGCTCCTTATACCAGGTCAAACACACAACTTTCTAAACACAACTCTACTACCCCTTACTGTATGTGTGCGTGTATGTGGCAACACATAGACTGTGTCCCAAGAAAGTGTGTGTGTGTGTGTGTGTGTGTGTGTGAGGTTGTATATAAAGACTGTGGTATGGTGGTCGGCCAGGCTGAGTTTAATAACTGATTGCCGATTGACCCTCCACTGTACTAAGGACAGTCCTCCACATATTCATTTTTCAACAATTATTTAACCTTTTATAAAAAATAAAAATATAAAAACATTAATTTGGTCTGTGGCCTCTGTGTGTATCTTGCCAGAAACTGTTCCTTGGGATTCTAGGTGGGTATACTGTAGGTCTCTTTGGACATCCACTGGTGTAAGATGGTGCTGGGATACATAGCCGCCATTTTATTGGCTCCTGACTATTCTGTGTTTTTTTTTGCTCATCTCGGACCAGGCCCTAATCCCGACACTAGGAAGAGGAAAAGACGTCACTATAGAGGTCGCTGTGCAGGCACATTGATGAGACCACAGCGATAAGTGAATAAACTGCCCCTACCCTCTGTTCTATTGGCGAATGTGCAATCGCTGGAGAACAAACTGGACGAGCTCCGTTCGAGACTATCCTATCAACGGGACATTTAGAACTGTAATTGTGCTTTTAAAAGTCGTGGCTAAACAAGGACATGGATAATATAACGTTTGCTGGGTTTTCCATGCATCGGAAGGACTGAACGGCTGCTTCGTGTAAGATCCGTGGGGGTGGGGTGTGTCACTTTGTTAATAAGTGCATTTGACGATGTCATCCCCACAGTGACAATACTACATATCCCAACCAGAAGCCATGGATTACAGGCAACATCCATACTGAAGAGGGTAGGCAACAACACATCCACCACGCTGAACCTCAACAAGGGGGCCCTTCATGGGTAAGTGCTTAGTCCTCTCCTGCTCTCCCTGTTCACCCACGACTTCATCACTGCGCACAACACCATCATTAAGTTTGCCGATGACAGGACGGTGGTGGGCCTGATCACCAATGACAATGAGACAGCCTATAGGGAGGATGTCAGAGACCTGGCAGTGTGGTGCCAGGGCATCAACCTCTCCCTCAACATGGGCAAGACAAAGGAGTTGATGGTGGACTATAGGAAACGGAGGGCCTAACATGCCCCCATTCACATCCACAGGGTTGTAGTGGAGAAGGTCGAGAGATTCAAGTTCCTCGGTGTCCACATCGCTAAGGACCGATCATGGTCCAAACACACCAATACAGTCGTGAAGAGGGCACGACAACGCCTCTTCCCCCTCAGGAAGCTGAAAAGATTTGGCTTGGGCCCTCAGATCCTCAAAACGTTCTACAGCCCCATTGAGAGCAGCTTGACTGGCTGCATCACAGCTTGGTATGGCAACTGCTCTACATCCGACAGCAAGGAGCTACAGAGGGTAGCGTATAAAACCCGGTACATTACTGGGGACAAATTCCCTACCATCCAGGACCTGCCATCCAGCAACCCAAGTCATACTGTTCTCTCTTCTACTGCATGGCAAATGGTACCGGAGTGCTAAATCTGGGACCAAAAGACTCCTGAATTGCTTCTACCCCCAAGCCATACGACTGCTAAATAGTTAACCAAATAGCTATCTTGACAATCTGTATTTGCCCTTTTTGCACTAACACTATGCACACACACTGGACTCTACCCACATACTCACACTGACACATACGCCACACACACACTTACACACTCATCACATACGCTGCTGCTAATGTTACGTGCCTCCTTGAAGGAGGGAGGTGCAGGAATCCGGAGCAGGAGAGCAAGGAAGTCCCAGTGGCACAATAGTTTATTAGAAGTCCCAACTCAACCACAACATGGGTGAAAATACGCCCAAACGAGGTCCCCACACACAGGGAAATAAATATTGCACACGAGGAGAATCCTCTACTCCTAAACACTTCAGCAGTGAGGTAATGGGAGCAGCCACCTGCCCAAACCCCCGGTAGTAATTGGCAAACCCTAAAAACCGCTGCACCTCCTTTACCGTGGTGGGAGTCGGCCAATTAAGCACGGCTGCAATGTGGTCACACTCCATCACCAACCCTGATGTGGAAATGCGATAACCCAGGAAGGTGACGGCCTGTTGGGAGAACACGCATTTCTCAGCCTTGACATATAGGTCATGCTCCAAAAGTTGCGCAAGTACTCTGCGCACCAGAGACACATGCACGGCGCATGTAGAGGAATATATCAGAATATCATCGATATACGCCACCACACCCTGCCCATGCAGGTCCCTGAGAATCTCGTCTGCAAAGGATTGGAAGACTGCTGGGGCATTCTTCAACCCATACGGCATGACGAGGTACTCATAATGGCCGGATGTGGTACTAAACGCTGTCTTCCACTCATCCCCCTCCCGGATATGTACCAAGCTCCTGAGATCCAGTTTTGTGAAGAAGCTTGATCCATGAAATGACTCAGTCGCCTTAGCGATGAGAGGTAGCAGGTAACTGTACCCGTAATAGAATTTAGACCTATAGTCAATGCACGGACGCAGACCTCCCTCCTTCTTCTTCACAAAAAATAAACTCGGAGGCGGGTGACGTGGAGGGCCGAATGTACCCCTGCCTCAGAGATTCAGAGACATATGTTTCCATAGCCACCCTCTCCTCCTGTGACAGGGGAGACACGTGACTCCTGGGAAGTGCGCACAATCCCCTTGTCGATGGGGTGGTAAATGGGTCGCCCTCTTTTTACAGAAGGCGATAGCCAAATCGGCATATTCTGGGGGAATGCGCACGGTGGAGGTTTGGTCTGGACTCTCCACCATCGTTGCACCGATGGAAACTCCCACACACCTACCTGAGCACTCCTCTGACCACCCCTTTAGAGCCCTCTGTTGCCACAAAATAGTGGGGTTGTGAAAGGCCAACCAGGGAATCCCCATTACCACCGGAAATGCACGAGAATCTATGAGGAAGAGACTAATTCTCTCCTCATGACCCCCCTGTGTAACCATGTCCAGTGGAGCCGTGGCCTCCCTGACCACCCCTGACCCTTATGGTCGACTATCTAGGAGCGCACGTGGAATGGTTGGTCCATCTGAACCAGGGGAATCCCTAACCTATGCGCGAAACCGCGGTCCATAAAATCCCCCGCTGCGCCTGAATCTACTAGCGCCTTATGCTGGGAATGGGTGGAAACTGACCAACAGGGGGCTCTGGGTGAGCCTGGTGCTGACTCACCTGGGGTGTCTGAACAGTACTCGGCCTGCCGTCTCCACTCCCAGATGAGCTCCTCCAGCACCGGCAGTGTGCCCTCTCCAACCACACCCAGTGCAGGAGGAGGCTCCGCTTCCGATCGCCCTCGCTGCAGCACCCCCTAAGTCCTTGGGGGTTGTTGCGGATGCCCTGGGGGGTGGAACCAACAGGACCCGATCCGGACGCACGTAGCCAGCAAGTTGTCCAACCTGATGGACATGTCCACTAGCTGGTCCAGGGTGAAGGTAGCGTCTCTGCATGCTAGCTCCCTGTGGACGTCCTCATGTAAGCTGCACCTATAGTGGTCAATCAGGGCCCTGCCGTTCCACCCTGCGCCGGCGGCCAAGGGCCTGAACTCCAGAGCAAAGTCTTGTGCGATCCTCGTCTCCTGCCGTAGATGGAACAGATGCTCACTCGCCACTCGATCCTCAGGGGGATGGTCAAACACGGCCCGGAAACGGCCCGGGTGAACTCTGGGAAGTTGTCCCTTGCCGAGTCTGGTCCATCCCAGACCACGTTGGCCCACTCCAGAGCTTTGCCTGACAGGCAGGAGACGAGGGCGTTCACGCTCTCACCTCCCGAAGGAGCCGTGTGCACGGTTGCCAGATAAGGCTCCAGCTAGAGCAGGAAACCCTTGCACCGGGCAGCCGTCCCATCATACTCCCTCGGGAGTGCGAGCCGAATACGGCTGGGGCCGAATGACGGCGGAGAAGTTATTGGTGCTGGTTGGAGTGTGGCTGGTGGAGGAGTAGGCAGGCCACCCCTCTCCCATCTCTCCATCGTCACCATCACTTGATCCATGGCGGTCCCGAGACGGTGGAGAACGGTGGTGTGGTGTTGCACGCGCTCCTCCATGGAAGTGGAGAGCGTGTCAGCTCCTGCTGATTCCATAAGTGGTGCGGGATTCTGTTACGTGCTTCCTTGAAGGAGGGATGTGCAGGAATCAGGAACAGGAGAGCAAGGAAGTCCCAGTGGCACAATAGTTTATTAGAAGTTAGAAGTCCCAACTCAACAACAACATGGGTGAAAATACGCCCAAACGAGGTCGCCACACACAGGGAAATAAACGTTGCACACGGAGGAGAAACCTCTACTCCTAAACACA